>NW_028321890.1:35746768-36049404 GCF_036245765.1 Copidosoma floridanum
AGGATCGTAGCCGTAAATTGATACTTGCTTACATTATAATGCTTGCTTCTCAATGTGACTCAAGTATGAATTATTTCTTAGAAACATTATATATCTTTGTAAAAAATTTTGGTCAACTTTTTTTTTTAAATCTTGTAGCGCATTGATAAATACACATCTATACAGCTTAGAAATTCAGACTAGCACTCACTCATTAAAACCATAAGTATTGATATAATAAAGAAAATCGATGATGAATCGTCAAATATCAAAAATTACTTTGCAAAAGGTAAGTGCTCGATCAATGGTTATATCGAGCTCCGCTTGACCAACGTTCGATGACTAAAAAAATATCGTTATATCGACGATATGAAATACCGCATGTCGACGAAGCGCATCTGACGCTGCTGCGCCGCTCTTTTTGACGATCGTTTGTTCCGTTACTTACAATGCATAGTTTTTCAACTTATTCTTATGTTAATTTGCAAACAACTAAAAGGTAACATGTTTCTTTCATAGAAACGAATACCATACCAATAACTATTAAAAAAGGAAGAAACTATACGAGTTAACATTATTGAAAAATCGCAATGAATATATACAGTACCGATCTTTGGAAGTGAGCAAAATTACAAATTGCAATTTTTGGACGAGTAAGTATTAATAATATATGGGAACGTGTTGTTACATTCAAGTATAATATATTTTACCGACGTGCTTATA
Source organism: Copidosoma floridanum (assembly GCF_036245765.1). Lineage (NCBI taxonomy): Eukaryota > Metazoa > Arthropoda > Insecta > Hymenoptera > Encyrtidae > Copidosoma > Copidosoma floridanum. The sequence goes on from NW_028321890.1 coordinate 35,747,471, forward strand.
CTTAATTCTTCCACCCAAACACTCGACCCTAACTCCGCAACTCGATACTTTAGTACTTAAAGGTAAGTATATACCTACGTTAAAAATTTTGTGTTGTGGCCGTTAAAATACACACATTTGAGTAGTGCTCAGCTGGTAACGCGTCTAACGTATATATATATATTCAATATGCTCTACCTACCTAGTATAGGTGGAGAAATATCGAGGATCGGCCCGCAGGTGAGCGTTAAGCGAAAGCTATACACATCAGTGGAGTGGAGGTTGCCGAGCGTCCACGCGCGAATCCAATACGTACATAATCTGATCGCAACAATAAAAAATATACGTACATGTAATACACTCACCAATCAATCGTAAATCGGAGTTGTCGCGGAGCCAATCACCCGATCGGAGCAAGTTGGTCATGTGTTTTATACCGCGATACCGTGTGTAAACCCTTTGAACTCCAAAATCGTCGTGCAAGTGCATTGTTAAACAATATGGCCAGTGCCACAGCAACAATACCGAGCTCCACTATCGACGTACAACAGTTTAAAGTCATCCATTCGAGTTCTACTCACCATCAAGAGTTCCAACTCCAAGGGTGCAACGTCCTCCTCGGTTACAACAACCTCTTCTGCTAGTCCCTTTTTCCCGTTGGTAAATATATATAAGGTATAGGTGCCATCATAAACTTTGTTACGTTATATATTTTTCGTACCTGATGTGTCAAGTCACACCGGTACATTGGTCGGTCGCTCCATCCACTTTTCTCCCTCCGAGGGGTACATTCCGTCAGTTTTGTTTAAATAAACTTTCTCGGATGGCTGAATTTATTTGCACGCGCAACAGGCTGCAGTTTAATTCGCGAGGGTTAGGTTTTTATTCGCATGCGTTGGGAGCAGACGCCAAATGCATCGGAGAGAAATCGAATGCATATACATATATATTCGGAGAACGATCCCATACATGTCAAAATCTTTGGAAAATCACGAACTAGAGGGAAAGCTTTGAATGTTTTTACGTGGCACGTCCTTTAAGTTGATCCGACCGATTTGGTTTAACCTGCGCCGCCACACGCAGTCGCAACTTAATACTGAAATAAAAATACAAACCGGAAAGTTATACATAAATTTTCTTTTTTCTCTCGTTATAAAAGTCAGATTAAAATAAAAGTTTATTACTTACCTACTGACTCAGAAATGTTGATTGCACCACAAGTTACGGGCGGTTCAAAGTGGTTTGGAAGTAAATCAGAGGATTACAAAATATCATGAAACATTTGACAATTGGATAAGAGCACAATACGTATAATTATGCTGTCCCATAAACTTTGAGATAAGGTGAATGGACAAAATCATGAGAAAAGTTCAAGTCTAGTTTTTAACGGTCTTTTGTGAAAAGTAGTAAGTTAACCAAGTTTTTACGTCCAAAACAAAAATACTGAGAAATCGTAGACAGTCGCCAATTAATCATCATATTAAGAAATTTGCACTGTTTGCCTTCTTATTATTATACATAGTGATTTATAGAGACTGTCAATTGTCAACTCTTTGTTTTTCAGGGGGCAATTCATTTTTACACGTAATAACTTTAATAATTTTTTTTCTCCATTAATTATTGAAATCTGAAAATTTATAATGCAGGCAGTCCAAGTTCGACCCATGCACTTTGAGGCTACGTTTATGAGTAAACGTACTATAAAAATATTTTAGTTAAAACCTACTCTAAAATACTAGATATTTTCATTTTTCAAAAAGATTTCGTTCATCTTCAATAAACTATTACCTAGTTAGATAAAAATCCGTCGTTGTACAGTATTGACCTGTTGTCAATCTTTTTTTTTTTTTTTTTTTTTTTTTTTTTGTTTATTACAATTCCAATCCTTTGGAGCACTTAAAAATGTTATGCTTTTGGAGCGGAGGTATATTGTAACTTCATTTTGATAAATGTAAAAACTAAAGGAGTAAAAAATCACAATATTTGTAATGACGCTCCATATTTATTTCGAAATTTTGGTTCATTTGAATTGATAGTTTTTCGGGGATTTTTGCATATACCCTAGACTCTAGAGGACGAGCTATTCCATACCCATACAGGTATACACACCGAGCCCTGCACCGAGAGAAAGCGAGAGCGCACATCACTCCACGATCCCGCGGAGCAACAGGTTTTTTTTCTCGGTTTATACGCGGTAAACACATCCTGATAACGTCTCCTTGCAACGCTGCCAATATATATATATTACACTGTACTTGCGTAAAAAATACGCGGATAATCGAGCCCAACAGTCTTACACTATGCTATTTTTTATTTTTAAGCTTGAAATTTAAACCTGAGCTTCGGCGTTCCTTCAAACGAAGGTTATTCAGATTTTTTGTGCGCATTGAACATGTATGGCATTTTTTTCTTCTCGTTTAAAGATACCGAAGTTACAACTGCATTTTATTAAATCTCGATCAGTTACGTCCGTTATAACATAATCGATGTTATCCTTGAATTGCGAAATAGATACATATTCATCAAGTTCTTGAAAACGCAAACATCAACCAAGCGGTATATAATAAGTTGAATAATACAAGAGAAAAAAAAAAAAAAAAAGATGTAATCCTTGTTTTGCAATGAGAGAACTGCATTTGTATTTTATCTCATCGAAAATGCAGATCGACCGACGCGTGCAGCGATCGTTAGGTTTACGAGCTCAAATTTTATTCGATTTGTGCCTCGTACTCACCTTCTTCGTCACAATATAAATCACCGAGTACCGATCGTCTATTCTAATGAATTTCCTCCTACCAGTTAATATACCTTACTGTACGACACCGTAATTTTTTTTTTTTTTTCTCGATCCAGCTTAGATTATCTACTTCGGTGACTTGCAGTTCTCGGACTCTAATTTTTTTTTTTTTTTCCTGACCATCCGAATAATTTATTTGATTGGCATAATTACCTTTGGAATACGTAATATAGGCTGATTTTAAAAATAACAAACACAATAGCGTAGGTATACATACATTATTCTTTGGCGAAACATTTTGCGATTCGCAACTTTGTTCCATACAACAATGATTGATAGAAAATTTAAGCTCTTGAATAGGGCTTTACAAGACCAAGACAATACGAGAATTTGAGTGCATATCGTCTTGGTCTCGAAAAATATCGATTGCAAGTAATCTTGTATTGGTCTTGAAAAAATATTGAGTCAAAAAGTATCGTCTTGTCTTGACGATACTCTTGGTCTTGTCGAGAAAATATTGGTGTTTTTCTAAAAACTGGTTTCAAAAAATACCTTTTTAAAGTTAATATTGCTCAGGTAGTTTTAATTTGCAAATTGTTTTAAATTTTTATTTACTTCATTTTATCTGTCTGTTGGGGGTGGTACATATGGATTTTTTTAAATTTATAAATTAAAAACGAAGTGGAACACTCTAAAGAATTTAAACACAAAGTGGGCAAGGTAGGCTTCTTCCACGTAACTTTTGTCGATAACTCGTATATTTCTATTTAATTATTGTACAGTTTTAGCTTATTTATAAAACAGTATCTTAATAATTAAAAAAAAATTTTCTACTTCCTTTAAAGCGGCTGTAAGAGTAAAAAAATTTGTTGATTACTTCAGCATTTTATTTTTATTTGATTATATCATAAGCTTACTCCATTCAATACATGTGCAAAATTCGTTACGAAAATTCTGCGCCCGATTCGGTAGGCCAATCAGGACAAAGCCCAACCTTTCAACTTCACATTACCTATACATTACTTATAGATACCTACTTAACTGTACCGACGGAACCTGCTCGAAACTCGAAACGCCGAGTCAATTGGGTTACGCTGCAGATATAAGTGAGACGTATCGTAACCTCTTTTTTTAAGTGCTTATGGTATTCAAATATTTCTAAAATGTCAAGTCAAAAAGACGCAAGTGTTACTAATGATTCCTCGACCAACACCCAAGGCCAAAACCCAAAAGTTGGTTATTCTTCATATTTTAAATATGAAAAAGCTGATGGAGAAAAACAAGGTATCTGTCTATTGTGCCAGGCAAAAAAATGTGTGCAGAAACCTATTAAAATGAAGAATAGTAATACGAGTGGCTTGAAAAAACATCTGCAATTGCATCATAAACAAGAGTTTGATACGATGTTTCCACCAAAAGCAACAAATGAGATCAACACTAGATGTGTCGGACAAAAAACGTTGGAATCATGTTTCACGGTGAGTAAAACTTATTTAAATGTAAAAACGATTTTATTCTGTGCATGTAAAAAAGGGGAAAATTCGATTCGCTTTCACTGAGGCTGATGCCCTATTGTACCCAGCGTATTGCCTTTGTTTATTTTATTTTTCGCGTCGCACATTGAAGCCTCAGTTATACCTATATGTCCTAGCGCTGCGTGCCGTGACGCGCATAAGTGTATCTATAAGTATATACTTATTCCTATAAGAGCGCACGGAGGCTCAGTCGACTCGATCGTGGGTCGACACGCAGGCGGCCGCATGCGGAGGGCCGTGATTCCCGGCCGGTACGACTTTTTCGGGCAAGCACCACTGTTAGGCTGCGGACACATGGAGCAGGAACGCTGCAGCGTGAAGCGTGCGCCACTCGTTTGAACCCATGAGAGCGAGCGAGAGGTGCGCGGAAATGCGACAACACGGACCTATCACTAGCTCTCGCAGGTTCAAGTGCCGCGCACGTCACGCTGAAGCGTTCCTGCTCCATGTGTCCGCAGCCTAAATTTGTACATGTGCTTTGATTTCCCGCATTGTTCCTCGTGAGGGGGACGGGCGACTTTTGCCCAGCCAAATTGCTTAATCACCCGCTCTTTCTCTCCCTGTAATATAAGCAAGGCCTCCCATCCCCTATCGTTTCTCTATTCCAACTGCTCAGTGCCCAGAGCCCAGAGTATAGTTGCCCTTCTTAGGAACCGGACGTATATATAGCAGTATTATATAAAAAAAAATAAAACTCTATCTACAGACGTGTGATTGTAGTCTGTAGGCCATGCTTTGACGCACAGACTTTTCGTCTTATGGGTTACGTGTACTCGACGCGAAGTTTTAATTTTATTGGATTCTAATAGTTATTATTATGTTTTTGCTTATCTAAATGCGATTTAATGTTCACGTTGTGTAATTTGACCAAATACGAAATTTCGCTATCCTTAATTTTTTGCAATGAAATCGTTATATTTTTATCTCGATTTTTATTTATGAAATAATAATTTTTTCAGAACAAGATCTCAGAAAATGAACAAGATCGCCTTACGACCTGTTGGATTGCTTACAAGAACCTACCGCTTAATTTTTTTGACGACGATGTGACACAACAGTATTTTCATGCAATTGAATCGAAGTTCACTCCCAAAAAAAATAGCCTAAGATCAAAAGTTATTTCGCAATTCGAACAGATGCAAGCAAATTTAAAAAAGTTGTTACTTAATAACTCTTCAAGGTTTTCTTTCACTATTGATGCTTGGACTGCATCGAATGGATCGTCGTATTATGCAATTACAATCCATTTTATCAACGATGAGTGGCAGTTTATTTCGAATGCACTAGATATAATACCATCTCAAGGAAAGCATTGTGGTTTTGACATTGCTAATATTTTTTTTAAATCTCTTCAAAGTTTTGATATTTCAAACAAAATTCAAGGTATTACGTTGGATAACGCTTCTGCAAATACTTCATTTATTCGTGAACTTGGTGTTTTAATGAAACACAATCAGCTTAATTTTGACACAGAAAATCAACATTTTAAATGTTTTGCCCATATTTTGAATCTTGGAGTACAAGATATTCTAAAATTATTGAATGTTAACTTTCATGATAATGATGATGTTGTAATTGATGGTTTCGAAAATAGTTTTGATAGCGAAAGCGACGAAAGATGTGAAGATGAGTTGGGTTCCGTAATTTATAAGATAAGAAAATTATTTATTAAAATCAGACATGGAGAGAGTCTCGAAAAAAAATTAAAAGTATGCTGTGATGCTACAAGTATTGAGTTTATAAAACCTACGCTAGATGTAAGAACTAGGTGGAATAGCACCAGCGATATGCTTGAAGTTGCATGTAAATTGAAGCCCGCATTAATCATGCTATGTGATACTTATCTAAAATCCACTGAGTTAAATGTATTTTCATTAAATAGTAGTGAGTGGAGCATTATTGATCAGATTTTAAGATTTCTAAGACCTTTTAAACAGATCACAGAAGCAATATCCGGAGAAAAATTCGTAATCTTACCCAAAGCTGTTATAGCTTTAAATATGCTCTTAGATAAGATCGAGTGTGTTGTTAAAAATTTAGATGAAAAACAAGAAAGAAGCTCAGTAGATGAAAAATTATTATTAGCTTATCAAGCTGGACGAAACAAAATTATTAAACATTATCAAAAGTGCAATTGGATATATTGCGTTGCGCTAGTGCTGGATCCTCGTCATAAAGAAATCACTTTCGATTATTCAAAATGGGGAAGTGAAATGAAAAAACAAACTATGCTTAAGTTTAAAAATATCTACAGAAATGATTATTATAATAAGTTTAATAAAGAAAAAAATAACGATGTATTAGATGACAGCTGTAATGTTCCTGAGGATTGCATCAATCTTGATGCTCTATATGAAAAACCAAAGTATTCTAGTCAATGGGATGATGAAATAAATCATTATTTACATTCACCTAGGGCTGTCAGGGATACAGATATATTGCAATGGTGGAAAACTCAGAGTGGGGTATATCCTATTTTATCTCGAATGGCTAGGGATATTCTTAGCATTATGGCCACTTCAGTGCCTTCAGAAAGAGTTTTTTCGGAAGGATCAGCTGTAGTTACAAAAACTAGATGCAGCCTTAAAGACGACGCTATAAGAGCACTTATATGTATTAATAGGTGGATGCATTCTGATTCGAGACAAGCTATATGCAAAGTTAATTTTTAAAATATTATTTTTTCACTGTTCTACGATAGAATATATACTATAAGATTTAAAAAAATAAAATTTATTAAAAATACTATGATTAAAAATTATATTCCTATCATCTAATTTGCATTTTGACTTTATATGTACTTTTCCGTTCTTCTCGATTATATTTATGTGATACCGATACAATGTACCTTGTAGTGTGGATAATAATTTATCTAGTCGCATAAATAAACATCGTACTATATTTGTTTGTTTTTTGTATTTTATGCCGATTATATATTTTCACTATTTAATATTATTTCCGTCTCCCAGACTTTTACGATTCATTTGAGAAATGAAGATTTAAAAAATCTTTTCAAGACCAAGACTCAAGATCTTGTACAGAAAGTCTCGTCAAGACAAGAAGTCTCGACATGTGAGGTATTGATCTTGTCTTGATATCGTCAACTTTAATCTTGTCTTGGTATCGTCTTGATTTTCAAGACAAGACAAGACGATATCAAGACTAATATCGAGTATTGTTAAAGCCCTACTCTTGAACGAGCCTACAATTATCTTGACAGAAGATAAAAAAAAATAATAATAATAATAATAATATATATACTTTTTTGACAGTTGGGTGATGGGCAAAGTGGTTACTTACATACAATATATAGGCTTGTATTTCACGCACACTGTTAAAAATTAAAGTTACAGCTTGGTAACGACAAAAATTTTCCCCCGAATCATCGGCTCGTGCGATGTACAAAATACCACACCTTGTAGACGACTTAGTAGATGTAAAGGGGTGACACGATGGTTCTTGCGTCTCCTGTCCTCGTAATAAACATACCTACCTATCATTTTAATTTTTTTCTCAAACGGATGTACGAGAAAGCGTTTCCGTTATTTTTCCTCCGAACCAATTACGCCTATATTTATATCATAGGTGTACACTCTAAAACCTATATCGAGCGTTTCTTCTATCGATATTCAATGGTAGATGTAGGTAAGTATATAAAGCATTATAAACATGAGAAATAAATATTTAAAAAGCGAGTTTGACGCTAGTCAGGAGACTAAATCGTTAAATTTTTTATGGTAAAAATTTATTGAAAAAAAGTAAAAAATACAACATTGTAAAGTTGCATGTGGCAAGAAGGACGGCGCCGCTCTCGAAGATAAGCTGTAATAAGCATGACTCGGCCCACCTTGTAAAGAGTTACAAACGTTCACCTGCAAGATGATAAATACTTTATTTTCACAACGTGATAACGAAGAATGTAATATGATTGGTTTTGCGCGTCCTCGGCGAAAAATAATTTTCTTGCTTTGCTACTCAACTGTTATCAAAAGTGACGTTCGTCGTAAAAGAGGAAAAACACAAGCTGCTTGTATATGGTTTTCACGCACTTTTTCCGAATATTATAAACTTTATAGCCTACCATGTGTAATTTATAACATAAACTCCTTCAATAAAATGAAAGTATTCGAGACGAGGGTTGCACCACAACAAATATTTTTCAATTCACGAGATATAACTATCCAGTACAGTGTATCTATACGCAAGAGAATGTCTTGAACGCAGTCGAGTACACCTATATTTTGTGTGTATTATCACGCATGTGCATAATTACATGTATTCGCACAAGCGTAGCTGGTAAATAATAAGTAAGTACAGTACGTGCGGGGAAAGTCGTTTCTCATTTAGAAGTGCAAATTGCGTAAAAAAAGTATATGCATACCTACAGCTACTCACTCGAGTATAGAGATGTGCAACAGATACGTCCATTGAGAAGATTCTGTTTTTTTTTTTTTTTTACTTTTTTTCCCATTTTATATTGATATTTAATACAAAAAAAATAAGCACAGTGAGACTAAGCAGTATTTTATTTGCTGGAAATTTTTTTGCCTCGTCTACATCTTATCTTATCTTATCTTACTAATATATAAAGCAGAAGCGCTAAAACCGTTGTAATCGCTAACCGCGAAAACTATTGAACCGATTTTGCTGAAATTTTGCACACTGATTCATGATACTTCCTAGATGGTTTTAGTATAGTTTTTATCTTAAAAAATTTAATAACAATAGCAATAAATGAGCTCAAAGTTTTGCAAAAATACGCCAGCTTTTCACTTTAGTTCAGTAAAATCCGCTAGGTGGCGTCGACATAAAATCGAAGCTACCTGCAACATAATTAAATAAGTGTGGTTATAATAAGCCGGAGCGTATCGGTAGCTGTATAGTCGGGCTTCGGCAGCTCAACAAGCTGTTCAGAGAATGCTGGCGATAGTCCTGCAGCTGGGTATCCTGGTTACGGACGACACTCTTCTCTGAAGGGACAGGGACCTAGATGTCCCTTCACCCTGAATCTCGGCGAGTGCGATCAGAAAAAAAAAAAAATTAATATCAACCGATGCCGTCTCTGCCACAATACCAGGAGACATATCTAGCCGGAGCACAATCTGCTCCAACCCATCAAAGTTGTGAGGGAGTTCCACCATCCCACCTGGTGCAGTTAGAGAGTTTGTGGCTACGAATGTAAGCAAGGGAAGAAAACAGCTCTGAGCTCTGAGGGGCATGGGCAGCCACAATGGCTACCTTCTTGGTCGTCGCGTCCCCAATGCGCTTACCCACATGTTCCCGTCTAACGGTGAGCGGTTGGTTATGCGGGGAACGACCCGAGACGAGATATTCTTTGGTCAGCAGCGTACCTCCCTCCATCCACAGTCTCCGTATATCGAGACTCCCAGGGTAAGAATCAAGCAACCGTAGCCAGCTCTTCATCATCAGGAATAAGAATAGCCTGGAAGTTTCACCACTGGCGCTTTTTAGGGCCATTATAAGTATTTACGTTCCCTACTTAACCATCAATTTCATCGGTTCTTTTTAGGGGCCACCTAAGTGTAAACTACCTTACCAACAAATACATTTTTATTACCATTTCCGGAAGCGATTCGTCGACTAAAAGACTATATTAACTAAAGACGGGCACTATTAAACCCAGTCAGCTATTCACTGGTAGACATCACCTGCGGAGTTGTTCTTCGCAAGGCTGGAAAACCCGGTGACCGACGACTCTATATTAACCTCTTGACTCTAAGCATTTAACCAGGAATCACTGATCCTCTCCAAGGTCTGCGCTGGGCAAACCTATAACAGCTATAAAGGAAAAAAAACTTGAGCCAACGGGACAGCCTCCACTAGACAAGTATCACTAACCAATCTCCCCATCTAAGATCACCAAAACAACTGAATCTGCAAATGAAAAAGGTGCTTTAGACACCAACGTCTTCGACGTTATACCGGGAGACGTTGGGAAAGAGCACTACAACTAGCCCCAAAGCTTCGGACTTTGTAATTTTTCTCCCAATCAGTCTGGGTCTTCAACAGTAAGCCAGAGAAGATCACCCTAAGGTATCCAGGCAGTCACAATTGCTGTTAACTGCAGTCAAGAAAGAGTTAACTTAAGAAGCTCACCGGTCTTTTTTAGGGCCATCGGACGTCGAACTACCTAGCGATTATATATATTAGAACTTAACAAAGTTGACTGAAAATAGCCTTTAGGGGTCATAAAAGTCGTAAGCATACCAATAGTCGCAAAAGGGTATATTGGAAAGAAAACCTCAAATGTATCTAATGAATACAATTTGAGGCGTCAAGAAACTGACGCAGAAAATTTATCGAGATTGAAACAGCAGCGTCAAAATCGTCAACTTAAGAGTCCATTACGTGAGAGATCAGCTTTTCATTGTACCCTCACAGCAATCTCTGAAATCTTTAAAGATCCTACTTCAGATTTTTTAATGAGTAGAAAATGTATTTGTGTTTTTGTGGCAATAAAAATGTTGGGTTTAAGGTCCAGGACTTTGTTGCTCTGGTAATAAAATTGTGAGATATGAGAAAAAACAATTTTTTTTTAATATAAATTTTTTGGGGGTTTAAAATCTTAACAGCTTTAAAAAATAGCCCTTTTCGTGAATTACACAGAAGAAACCAAATCAATAACTTCTTATAGCCATCGATTATTTTATGGCATAAAGAACGCATGGTACTTTTCAGCATAATTATTTTTTTCAATTTGTACACCTTATTATTTGACCAAATAAACTACATGGATTCCGAAAAAATATGTTTTTAATAAGAAGATTTTTGTTCTGAGATGTATCGGGAATATGTGTAAAATTTTTTAACTAAAAATGTTTCACATTACGTGTCAACACACTACGGTGTTTTATTTAGTAAGTCTCGGGCGAAGCCGAGACGGGGGGCTGCTAGTGTGTTATACTTACAAGTATCTACAGATACTGTTGTGGTGATAGAAAAAGAAAGTGATGAAAAATTTTTCGACTAAACAATTTTAATAATTTTCAAATAAAATCGACGCGACATCGTTTACAAGGTACATAAAAATATGCTCTGCCAAATCAAAATGAAAATCAAAGAAAAAACTTTAAATGAATTTTTTTTCTGTTTGTTACTCTCACAATTTTTTTTTTTTTTTTTTTTTTCTATTTACCGCGAACTGTTCGTTATGTTAGTTTAGTAAGCAACCGTATATTCGTACACTGTCGTTTTTCCAATAATTTGCTCGGACTTTTTGCGCGGGGCAAGGGACAACCCGGAACGACGCTGAAGCAATATTTCGCCGGGGAATCCCACTTTAAACTCAAGCCGGTTTTCAAAGACCGGTACTTTTTCTTCCCCATTGAAAACAGCTGAGAAAAAAAAAAAACATCCAAGTGTTACGCAAAACTAATATCGTTTTGCATCAATTGGATCCTAAAAACAAACTTGAATGATTATTTAAAAATATTGCTTACCAAAGTCATGAAATAGGCCATTTTTTCAATTATATTGTGATGTAAATCATTTAAGCGAGATTTTCAAAAAGGGAATTTACATAAACTCGACTTGTTGGTGTACAAATGTAACATAACTGCATGAATTAAGGGCACTTTTTATATCCTTCGAAACATTTTTAAACCTGACGAGTTTGGTGGATATAGCCGTTTCGAATATTGTATTGTCCTACGTCACACACTGCATGCATGTTGACAAATCGTTATACGTGAGATTGAACTCTAAGATTGTTCGAGCGAATAAAATTGAAGAATTGGAAGTGTGACATCAGATTAACTGCCATACGAGTACGTATATACACTGCTGACGAGATATTATGTATTTGTCATAAAACTATAGCTCTCTGTAATAACGTAGATATTATCGAGAATACCGTTTTAGCTCGAAGATTTTTATTTATTGCTCTTTAGGGTCCATAGTATATAATATAACATGTCACTGATGACTTTACAGATGTAGTAATTTTGCTCCGAACGTAAAATAATCAATCATCTTGAATGAATAGTAAAGTGACAAAGTGATTTCGAGTTTCAAATTTTATTTTTTCATTTACGTCTTGAATCGTTTGTCATTAAGTGCATATCTGTATGTATATTATCGAAGACAGGGCACATACATTCTTAATTAACATCCATATAACTCGGGAATTCCGAGGGGCATACTCGAGCCCGACCGTTATTATATTTTATTTTTCCTTTTTTCCAACATTAAGTATTGATTGTGAGGAAACGCCTATAGACACATACATATTTCAACGCGCCTGGAAATCCACACGCGCACGCCTCCGTAGTCCACGTTTTTCGTTCAAACACTGCATTTGTAACAAAATGATCTGAACTTAATACCACAACTGATGTTGTTTACAATTTTCCTCGCCATAGTAAAACTTTACCCTTATACCCTCGATCGATAGGCCATATAGATGTGAATAATGGAGCAATTGCTTGAAAACACATATAACTATTTTCGAGTCGTTTGGTATTAGGTATAATAACAATAATTGAAATTAACCGCAGTCCAAAAAATAAGTATACCCACAACAGCCTGCACGCACATATGGTTCACAAGTTCCAATAAACGACCGCGAGCTTGGGAATGAAACTGATAATATACACCGTCGCGGTATGGATGAGGCAGGAAGTGAAATCGCGGGTGTAAGACCTTGACCACGAGCGTGAGCGTATATAGGTACATACAGGTACAAAGTACAGCAACGCGCGTGCATTGCGAGCTCGAGGTTTTATTGGGTTGGGGGGGGGTGATGCCAATGAAAAATTAAAAAAAAAAAAAAAAAAAAAAACGCGATATGGACAAACAGTTGAAAAAGAAAAGAAGAAAAAAGGTAGAAATTGTTCCTTTGAAAATGTATAGGGTGCACAAGTGCGTTGCGTAAACGGGACGATTCGAGGGAAAAAGTGCACGTCAGTGTCTTATTTTAAGGAGAATAAGTACGATCCATAAAAATGTTTGTATCGTTTGAAAAAACGTCACCTGCGTATAACTACGTAACAATAAAGGACAACGTTTACCTCATCCCCATCAGGACTGACACCCCGTGTATATTCTAGAACAAAGCAGTATAACCGTGGAAGCGCGTGCACCCACCCGTGTGAAAATATAAGTACTAAAGTTTTTCGACCTTAAACTTGTCCACTATACCTTACCTCCGTACATCGTGTAACGCGCTGGGGGGGCGTCGAAACTTCAAGACGCTTTTTTTCGAGAAACGATTATACTTATCATGTGTATATATATCCAAGTAAAGCAGTGCACGTGTACAGGTATAACGTATAAGTATATATGTGTGTATGTTCTATCGACGCCTTTTCTCTCTTGGAAGGACAGGTTCGCGCCGTCCTGAAACATTAATGCCACCGGCGAAACTTTGACCGGCTAGGCGCTCCGTAACGAAGGCTTTTCGCGTAAGCGATCGAACAATCATTTCCTCGTGTTGGCCATTATTGGCTTTTAGGTGAAATTTTTTATTTTTTGCTTTACAATTATGTAAGCATCATCAGTGTGCGATTTGGTTGGGACTGGGATTCCTTGAAGGTCGGGCGCGCTTTTTTTGCACGGGACAAAAAAAATCGAGAATTTATCGATACCAACATTTTCCGTACACCCATATACACGTCTATACGAGCCGGAAGTTTCACTAAAACGTCCTTGGGGGGAAAAGTTTCGCGGGACACGCAAAAGACTCGTCTCAAATTACCTTCAATTATATACATCCGTAACTTTTTACAAGTTTGCGCGCGTGTGTATATGTTTAGCAATTTAAAATAATACCCGTCCCTTTTAAATTCGCGAGGACATCACTTTGTACAATACGTATTATCATCTACCCGAGCTAATACTTTTTTTTTTTTTTTTTCTTTTACTTTTAGTTGTTTTAACGACGGGCTTGGCCATTTTGTGTGTTGATGGGTTGGTGGCAATGCCATAGGTCATCCTTTTGTCATTTTAATGGGTTTACATACAAGTATGAAAAAATGGCTTAAATGTCCCATTGGTAATCGAGAGTCGTATAAAAAATATTCTAATCCGCTCTAATCCACTATGGTCAAATACCGGAAAGCGACCGAACCACGAGATTGGGAGTGGCCGATGAAAATGGATTGTTTATGTATTGAAACTTAAAATCGTTACCCGCAATTATCGAAAAAATCGTTCGCCAGCCTGTTCGACGTCACGTAAACAATTCGAGAACGATTTTACAATCTTGCGAGCGAGTGCGCGCTTCCATGCCCTACTTGAGAAATTTTTTTTTTTTTTTTTTTTGGTGCATCGATTCTTTCTCTATTCCTTTTTGACTTAGCGCTGAAAATCATAGAATGGTCCGATGAGTATATGGGAAGAAAAGCGTATTCTTGAAAGGCTCAATTCACGACAGACGGCCAATTGTGTCGGAATTCCGGATGAAAAAAAAAAAGGAAAAAATATCGGTATGTCTGCGCTTTCAAGTTTACGGTAATTGTTATTGGCCCAATTTATATGTATAGAGTCAATGGGAAAGCGATGACCGAACGATCGGGAGCTATTGTTCATACCTCGTTGCCTTGAAAAATCGTCACTTCGGACCGAAATTTCGTACATAAAATCAATTCGCTTGCGTCAGCGTTAGACATTACCACCCTATCGACAGGTGTGTGTGTGTGTGTCTGTGTGTGAAAATACGAAATCTGTCAAGGTCATTGCCGCTGCTCGTAAGATTTCGACCCGATTTTATCGATTTATCGTGTATAACTCTTGATGATTATTATTATTATTTCATTCACGCAAGTATCAAGCAATTGTTATTTTTTTTT
The DNA here is from genome assembly GCF_036245765.1 of Copidosoma floridanum. NCBI lineage: Eukaryota > Metazoa > Arthropoda > Insecta > Hymenoptera > Encyrtidae > Copidosoma > Copidosoma floridanum. Next base: position 35,762,530 of record NW_028321890.1, read on the forward strand.
TTTTACATGAAATGGGTTTTCAAGTTTTTTTAGGGAAAACTTTATACTCGTTGTTCTTCATTACCCATCAAATTTATTTATCCTCCCGATTTCCCGCTGCAGTGCACGTACACAGCAATCCATCATGATCTTTAAATCTTCAATTTACTCAATTCATCTTTCAATTTTACTTCGTTAATAATGGATTTGTTAAAAATCACTGTCACAAACATAAAATACATGTATTCAAGCCAAGATTCATTTATATTTTGACACTGTCCTACGCTCCATTTTCATTGTTCTGTTAGATAGGCATCAGCAGAGTATCAAAGGACGCGCGACAAAAAGCTAATCGAGTTCGGTGAGCATTGTAACTCTATAAATATTGTTATTTGTTATTATTAATTATCATTATACTAAATACAGTTCTAGATTTTTTTCCTTGCAGATAAAAAAATATATATTGTGGTGACTCGGTAAGAATACCGAGTAATATTTCAATATCTCTTTCAGTAATATTATTCGGTAATATTGATCAAAAAATTTTTGAGGTATAATTATGAATGCAGTATTTACTTTATTCGCATGAAAAAATACATCAAACAAATTTTTATGTCTGGAAATGTCACAAGAATTGAGATTTATAAATGTGAAATAGATAAAGAAAAAAAAAACAGTATTCAAAGTACCGTAACATTATTGTCGTGCAGACACTTTTATCATGACTGCACTTTAAAAAATAAACAATTGAAGTGAATTAAACGAAAAACATTGGTAATTTATCGATTATTTCTGATTTAACCTGGACTTTAACCTGCTCTTGTTGGAGCCTACTGAGATCGATATTAACGCTGAAACGAAAATTATTCATATTTTATAAAAGTCACGGGCATTCTAGTTGCAATATTATTTTTAGTGATGTATCAAAATCAAACTCACTCTTGGGTAAGAGCTCTTGCTCGGAAAGCAGCAAGATGCGCGTAATACGTTGGTGCCGGATAACTCACGGACCTTGTACAGCGGCAAAACATGTGACACAAGTAATAAGTAAGCTGCTCGATTTGGTTTTCCGTCAGGTTCGAGTCATCCCATAAGCACCTATATTTCGTAGGCCTAGCAGTACCCTAAAAAATTGAATGTTTTTTTTTTTTTTTTTTTTTTTTTTTTTTTTAATATACTGTTACGTAGGGAAGATTATTATTCTTAATTAACCGAATTAAAATACAAAATGAAAAAAATTCGCATACTTGTATACTGGCATGAGATATTAGATAAAAGTCAATGTGGGAAGGGTGCGTTATATGCGTATCGACAATTGTTCCAGCTTGAACATTCTTGTTTCGATCATCGCTATTTCTGGGGTCGGCCGGGAATAACCTTACGTGATGTCTTTTTTGGACTACCAAAAATGTTATTTTTGGCTCGTAATCGGGTTCCAGGAGTTTACAGGCTCTTTTTATGGCAGTCAATTCTTTTGCCAATACTTGACCAAATTGTCCCTCACTCACACCGTCTCTGTTAACGAAAATGATTAAAATTTATTAAACCACGTTAAATTGTATCATTTTAAAAATATTAATGTTCATCAAAATCTTAAGTTTTAGTTTTTTTACCTAAAATAAAACAATTTCGTTGGCTTCCTTTCCTTTCCATCTACCCGAGCTAATACTTTTTTTTTTTTTTTTTCTTTTACTTTTAGTTGTTTTAACGACGGGCTTGGCCATTTTGTGTGTTGATGGGTTGGTGGCAATGCCATAGGTCATCCTTTTGTCATTTTAATGGGTTTACATACAAGTATGAAAAAATGGCTTAAATGTCCCATTGGTAATCGAGAGTCGTATAAAAAATATTCTAATCCGCTCTAATCCACTATGGTCAAATACCGGAAAGCGACCGAACCACGAGATTGGGAGTGGCCGATGAAAATGGATTGTTTATGTATTGAAACTTAAAATCGTTACCCGCAATTATCGAAAAAATCGTTCGCCAGCCTGTTCGACGTCACGTAAACAATTCGAGAACGATTTTACAATCTTGCGAGCGAGTGCGCGCTTCCATGCCCTACTTGAGAAATTTTTTTTTTTTTTTTTTTTGGTGCATCGATTCTTTCTCTATTCCTTTTTGACTTAGCGCTGAAAATCATAGAATGGTCCGATGAGTATATGGGAAGAAAAGCGTATTCTTGAAAGGCTCAATTCACGACAGACGGCCAATTGTGTCGGAATTCCGGATGAAAAAAAAAAAGGAAAAAATATCGGTATGTCTGCGCTTTCAAGTTTACGGTAATTGTTATTGGCCCAATTTATATGTATAGAGTCAATGGGAAAGCGATGACCGAACGATCGGGAGCTATTGTTCATACCTCGTTGCCTTGAAAAATCGTCACTTCGGACCGAAATTTCGTACATAAAATCAATTCGCTTGCGTCAGCGTTAGACATTACCACCCTATCGACAGGTGTGTGTGTGTGTGTCTGTGTGTGAAAATACGAAATCTGTCAAGGTCATTGCCGCTGCTCGTAAGATTTCGACCCGATTTTATCGATTTATCGTGTATAACTCTTGATGATTATTATTATTATTTCATTCACGCAAGTATCAAGCAATTGTTATTTTTTTTTTTTTACATGAAATGGGTTTTCAAGTTTTTTTAGGGAAAACTTTATACTCGTTGTTCTTCATTACCCATCAAATTTATTTATCCTCCCGATTTCCCGCTGCAGTGCACGTACACAGCAATCCATCATGATCTTTAAATCTTCAATTTACTCAATTCATCTTTCAATTTTACTTCGTTAATAATGGATTTGTTAAAAATCACTGTCACAAACATAAAATACATGTATTCAAGCCAAGATTCATTTATATTTTGACACTGTCCTACGCTCCATTTTCATTGTTCTGTTAGATAGGCATCAGCAGAGTATCAAAGGACGCGCGACAAAAAGCTAATCGAGTTCGGTGAGCATTGTAACTCTATAAATATTGTTATTTGTTATTATTAATTATCATTATACTAAATACAGTTCTAGATTTTTTTCCTTGCAGATAAAAAAATATATATTGTGGTGACTCGGTAAGAATACCGAGTAATATTTCAATATCTCTTTCAGTAATATTATTCGGTAATATTGATCAAAAAATTTTTGAGGTATAATTATGAATGCAGTATTTACTTTATTCGCATGAAAAAATACATCAAACAAATTTTTATGTCTGGAAATGTCACAAGAATTGAGATTTATAAATGTGAAATAGATAAAGAAAAAAAAAACAGTATTCAAAGTACCGTAACATTATTGTCGTGCAGACACTTTTATCATGACTGCACTTTAAAAAATAAACAATTGAAGTGAATTAAACGAAAAACATTGGTAATTTATCGATTATTTCTGATTTAACCTGGACTTTAACCTGCTCTTGTTGGAGCCTACTGAGATCGATATTAACGCTGAAACGAAAATTATTCATATTTTATAAAAGTCACGGGCATTCTAGTTGCAATATTATTTTTAGTGATGTATCAAAATCAAACTCACTCTTGGGTAAGAGCTCTTGCTCGGAAAGCAGCAAGATGCGCGTAATACGTTGGTGCCGGATAACTCACGGACCTTGTACAGCGGCAAAACATGTGACACAAGTAATAAGTAAGCTGCTCGATTTGGTTTTCCGTCAGGTTCGAGTCATCCCATAAGCACCTATATTTCGTAGGCCTAGCAGTACCCTAAAAAATTGAATGTTTTTTTTTTTTTTTTTTTTTTTTTTTTTTTTAATATACTGTTACGTAGGGAAGATTATTATTCTTAATTAACCGAATTAAAATACAAAATGAAAAAAATTCGCATACTTGTATACTGGCATGAGATATTAGATAAAAGTCAATGTGGGAAGGGTGCGTTATATGCGTATCGACAATTGTTCCAGCTTGAACATTCTTGTTTCGATCATCGCTATTTCTGGGGTCGGCCGGGAATAACCTTACGTGATGTCTTTTTTGGACTACCAAAAATGTTATTTTTGGCTCGTAATCGGGTTCCAGGAGTTTACAGGCTCTTTTTATGGCAGTCAATTCTTTTGCCAATACTTGACCAAATTGTCCCTCACTCACACCGTCTCTGTTAACGAAAATGATTAAAATTTATTAAACCACGTTAAATTGTATCATTTTAAAAATATTAATGTTCATCAAAATCTTAAGTTTTAGTTTTTTTACCTAAAATAAAACAATTTCGTTGGCTTCCTTTGTCCATTACACCTATAAAAATACAACAAATTGTTTTTCATGATTTCTGTCAATTCCAAAATCATTTCCTCTCGAGGAGGCTGCAATCTTATTTCAATTTTGTATTTAAAGTTTGATAGATCATGACTAGCTGTGACCTTTAAAACAAAATTATGAGATTTTAATAACGAAATAAAATGACAAATTTAAAAATCAAAATACAAGATGAATTTCCTACGGCAGCGATGGATGGAATATCAAGGGCATCTGGGGATGGATGAGTGACATCAGCACCAATAATCATAAACTGATTTGCAATATTCATAAACGGTTGACTGTGAAAAAAAAAAAGAAAAATCATATTTCCATGCATCTCGTTATAAATTATATTTGATTAGTGTTATTTTTATTGTTTTACTAGTTTGCCAATGAATGAGTAACACCAGTTAACTTGGTATTAATTTTCAATAGTATGTTTGTAACTGTTGCATCGTTGAATTTTGGTCCAAATATTGTTTTTCCTTTTAAGCAACTCGTTAGGACACCAACACTAAGTTCAGACGTCTGCTTTACTCTGCCTGGAATATTAAAATTTTGGTAAAGTTTTAGGTATTTTCGAAAGACTTTAGCTACAGTGTGCATACTTACTGTAATATCCTTTTGTGTCCGGAATGATAACAACGACTAAATTCAGATTCTTGTTATTCATAAAATAATCACGCAAAGGTCGGGTGTCGTTACCTCTCCATTGTACGGTCTCAAAAGGAGTTTTGGCTTTACCAATAGGTATCCCCAAATTTGGACCTAATATGATAGACAAAAATTTAACGATTTTGAACAATTGAAACAATTATTTTAAGAATACGTTTACCCATTCTTCTCAGTTCACTTTCCAAATTATAAAGAGCATTATCTCTCGTCCTGCTATCAACATTTAAAATAGTCCACGAGTTGTCTTCTCTAATTTTGTTTGTTGGTTCTTGAAATTTGTTGGCACGCCATACACCCTTAGCAACTCTAGCGACGTTATTGCTATAGTACTGTATTGGGGGAGGATCTAATACTCGAGCAGGAACTTTTTCAAACTCTCCACTGATTGAAATATCAAATTCCCTCATGGAAGAATTCTGGTTATGCTGCATGGGATGACACTGCAACAAATGTTTTTAAATACAAGTTTATTCTGATAATCATTGGGTCATAAAAATTCATCTCAAGTTACTAACAGCATCCATAATTTTTTGTTTTCTACTATCGGTATCTGTTGCCGCGGCACGAATCATATTGGATGTCTGAGTTTCATCAAGTTTCTTCTGTGTAGCTTGACCCGCAACAATCGTACATATCTGTAAAAATAAATATGGTAATTACACGTTATACACGTAACATTGAATTTCTCAATGAATATAACATCAAAGAGCTTACTTCAGGTGGAACATAAATAAGCTTATCTCTAGAGCCAACCCAGAGACATGGTAAGGTTGGATACTGGATCTTATATTTTTTTTCCATAGCATAGTACCTTTCAACAGTGATTTTATTACCATCACGTTCAAATATATTATCTCTTGGAGATTTGACAAGATCATTGACGCGTTGAGTTCTTTGGTCTTGACCAGGAACTTGGATCGTGACTTTCAAACCTTTTAAAAACTTTACAATATCATCCCTGTAACGGTGAACTAAATCTGGTGTTAATTCACCACCACCACCACCACCTTGATCTTGATCTCCTTGATATCTTTGGCCTCCTTGATATCCTCCTCTACCACCTCTATCACCTCCTCTTCCGCCTCTATCACCTCCTCTACCACCCCTATCAAATCCTCTACCACCACCTCTGCCACCCCGTCCACCTTGGTAGCCACCACCACCTTGATCAGACTGATTATCAATGCCACAAATTGATTTCATCAAATCAATAACATTTTGGGATTTTGGAAAAGCTTTATGAGCCACTGTAATAATCATTAAACTTTGAGCATTTTTGTACTTGTACTAAGGTGTTAATGGAATGATGATTATTTAAAAAAAACTGTTCGAGTGCAAGCAGTAACTCATTCTTTACATCCTCTTTGTAAATACTTACCATCAACATTTAAAAATGGTTTCCATCCTAGTACAGCAGATTGAAAAAGACCAACCCACAAATCCATACCACTACCAAGATACACGGGTTGCCCTTGGGGTGGACGAAAGAATGATCGCCCTACCTATTTGATCAATCATAGAGTATTACAGATTTTCTTTCATTAATTTATATAATACTGTTTTATGATAGACTAACTGTTATGGATGTTAATGCTGGAGCACTGCGCAGTATAATATCCAATGCCTGAATGGCAGTTTGACTTTTCTCATCATCTTGTAAACCTGGTCTTACATCTTTCAGCCATGATAAATCAAGTACGTTTGCAATTTTCAAAGTAACGTTGAATTCTTTTTCTCTGCCGTCTTCATTTGGAATTTTCACTTCATATGTTGGCTAAAAAATATTAAAAACTTATATCAAATTTACACTATACGTGGATTTTTCTTCTTTTTCTGTATTATTACCGATATTTCACCAAAAGGTAACATTCCCGCAGAGTAAGCATTCTTTTTTCCATCAAATGCTGGGTATCTGTTTGAAAAATGTTCCTGTCTTAATTTATTGAAAACCGGCCTCATCAAATATTTGGGAACATTTGGCTGTATATCAACGTCGTAATGAATAACGTTAGATCTAAAGTTTTTCCCAAATCTAACAGCCATCATATTAGTGATGACTTCAATCGGTCGTCCCTGCGTACCAGCTTTCATGGGATCTTTGCGTTTAGGAATTTTGGCATACCAAGAATCATATTCTTTTCTTGCTTGAGCAGCCGTTTTGGATTGGCTCAGCGATTGCTCCTACAAACGATTTAATTATGTCAATGCTTCAAACAAATAAATGATGAAACTCGAATAATACAATAAATTTAGCAATACCAAGCAGTGAGGTAAAACAACTGACTACAATAATGGATAGAGCAATATTTGAAATTTTTTACCTTAATGGTCATTTTTTCAAGTTGACCAGCGGTCGCTTGAATATCTGAACTCTGTGTTTAACAAAAAAAAAAAATTTTTTCAACTAAAATTGAAACACATCCTGTCTTGCCAAATATCATATAGGTTATTTTAATACTTGTCTCGGAGTTCCAGGAGAAGATGTTGGTTGCTGTTGCGGCTGTGGCTGTCGTTGTTGATGTGGCTGTGGCTGTCGTTGCGGTATCTCTTGCCGTTGTTGTTGCGGTATCTCTTGCCGTTGTTGTTGCGGTATCTCTTGCCGTTGTTGTTGCGGTATCTCTTGCCGTTGTAGTTGCGGTATCTCTTGCCGTTGTTGTTGTGGTGTCTCTTGTCGTTGTTGTTGCTGCTGTAGCTCTCGTTGTTGTGGCTGCTGTTTTTTCTGGCCCCAAAAAGACTGCTGAGGCTGAGCTAATTGTTCTGCTGGCTGCTGATGCTGAGTTTCTCTTCCCCAAACTGATTGTCGAGGCTGGGCTGACTGACCCCAAGCTTGATGTTGCCTTTGGTCTGGAGCAGCTTGTGGAGGTGCCATTCCTACAGACTGACTTGTGGGTCTTTGTTGGTCTCGGCCTCTGCCTCTTCCTTTGCCTTGCCCAACATTATGTCCCTGTTGCTGCTGCTGAGCAACATGTTGTGTTGGCTGAGACTGGGGTCTCTGCTGCTGCTGAGGCTGTTGAGCAGCATGTTGAGTTGGCTGAGACTGGGGTCTCTGCTGCTGTTGAGACTGAGGTCTCTGCTGCTGCTGCTGCTGCTGAGCAACATGTTGAGTTGGCTGAGACTGGGGTCTCTGCTGCTGCTGAGGCTGTTGAGCAGCATGTTGAGTTGGCTGAGACTGGGGTCTCTGCTGCTGCTGCTGAGCAGCAGGTTGAGTTGGCTGTGAGAGTCCACCTTGGGCTTGTGGCCCTTGTTGTGAGCTAGATTCACCTTGAGTAGAATGAGCAGGAGGATTCCCTTCGCCTGCTTTATTTCTTTTTCCACCTTTTTTTCACATAGAAAATGTATCGACAATGTTTTTGGTAGATTATAAACGATTAAACTTTAGTTTGTACACGAATTTTGTTGGAACAAATACTAGCACTGAACAAATATGAGTGTGCTCGCGTGTTTAAAGTATTTCAATTGAAAATTTAATGAGGCACTCACCTTTTCTAGTCATCGCTGATGCAGAGAAAATTGCACTTGTATCTTATTTATTAACCTTACGAATGATATCGCAATAAGTAATGCAATCTAATTCATAAACAAACACGTTTTTGTAGATAAAGCTATAAATCACTATACTGTTAATCACTACAAAATCGCTTTTATCCTCGGTTCGTTTCGCATTGAATCTTCGGTTTCTTCATTCTTTGATTGTGGTCTCTTGTAACCAAACTATATATATGCAACTATATATAGCATAGTATATAATATGGAAGTACGGAAAATTCCCGGAAATCTGGACAGCTTCGTCTGACGCAGCCTTTGAACAGGACTTGACAAGTCGTAGTTGGATGGTGGTGAGAAAAACACTAATAAAGTAAAAGGGCCTTCCCTCAGTCACGGTAAATTAAGCTATACGACACTCGGCAGCATAAGTATGGTGAGAGTGAGTAACAGAGTATACCTCATTAAATTTTCAATTGAAATACTTTACACCGTGGCCGTGTTTTCTTTGCATGTCACATCGTCACATGTCCAACACATTCTTGTCTAATGCCAAGCTCATGAGTAGCCTGCCTTTAGGCCTCTTAACGGTAATCTGGTCCGTGTGTTCCAGTAGCGCTCTCCGACAACTTAAACATGACGCAAGATATCGTAAGACATAATTAAGTAGTCGGTAAGTTGTCGGAGAGCGTTACCGGAACACATCCGGTAACGTGAATCTGAATCACACGTGAGTCATACGTGAATCTCACTTATATATATTATGGTTCTGACCTCGTGATAGGAGGTTATGAAGTATGAACAATCACCACAAGTGTATATTTTTTATATTTAAAGTGTATTTGACCTCGTCAGAGATATTTACACTCTAACTTTATTAAATCAAACAATTTATATGAAAACTGGATCCAGGTTTACGTGTGGGTGTATAAATATATATAACCAGCGTGTAAACCACTGCATCCCCTTGTTTCGTTGGAGCTATTCACATTATAGACATTTTTTGCTTATTTCATTGTGAACGTTCATATTGAAAAGGGGGTTCCACGGTTCCGCTAAACTCAAAGTGAGTGAACAGGCTGAACAGACCTATACCTCTTTTTCCATCAGGCAACATATGTTGACTGACAGAGAACACAGCATAGGTCTGTTCAGTCTGTTCACTCAATTTGAGTTTAGCGGAACAATGGAACCCCCTTTTCAATATGAACGTTCACAATGAAATAAGCAAAAAATGTCTATGTGAATAGCTCCATTGTTTGGAGAAAGAATATTCCCACACATCTCCAGAAATTATAGCAATTGTAAACATGCCCTTAGTAATTATTAAAGTGTGGTGTATTTACTGTTCCTTTTTAGACATAAAAATTAATTTTAAGTTGATAAGTTTTTTCAAATTTTTTTAACCATTTAAAAAAAAAAAAAAAAAAAATATTCGAAAACATTGTGCATGTTGAAAAATGTTCTCATATATTAAGTATAAGTATATCGTACACTAAGCCCGTAGAAGGGTAAAAATTTTAGTGCAGCTCAAAAGAAGGTTGTCACATTATTAAGATACACGTTACTCCCAACTAGAGATTTTTGTTGTGTAATTTCTCATGCACGCCCTCCAAGTAAGTGTACTTATGCATAAACAAACGACCGCGAAGCTTGTATAATATTTTTGTTCCCCGAAAAGGCAGTTATAGGTGTATATACCTTGGATATACATATATATATATATATATCATGAAAATCACAACAATTCAAAGTAATAGTTGATGACGCTTGCGAGAGCCGACATTCTGCTGGTGTATGTTTTGGAAATAATAAATGGTCGTGTTTGTATGTTTTTCTCGATAAATAATAATTTGCTTGTTTCCACATCTGGAAAATTTTGGTGCCTGCCTTAGTAAGCGATATACATACATGTATGAAAAATTGGTTTGCTATGGGGAACAAGAATGTAGCTTTTCCGATCACGAGTTAATTGGCCAAAACACCTCGGGTCGGTAACCGTGAACCAATTAATGTAGGTATATATACACAGAGAAGGCATTCTTTACTTTTTGTCCCCCTATAAGTGTGAGTTATAGTTTTTACGCGCTTATTCATGTTTTTATTGCAATTTTTTTATAAAATGCATCCCAACCAGTTTTTTATGTAATACAAAAGAGTCTATTTTTCATGGGTCGAGACATTTTTATATTTTTCTATAACACTTTCTCAATTACACACTACACCTGACGGCATAGTTTGAAAATGATTTGCAAACAAGTTTCACCAGTGCAGCGTGTATATTCACATGAACCACCTCATCGTTAACCTTTAATTCATTCCCGAGACGAATAAGCATTATTAAGTGAAAAAAAAAAAAAAAAAAAAAAAAAAAAAAAAAAAAAAAAAAAAAACAAGTTCAAGTCTGTAATTATAAATGGTTATTACAATGCCATTAGAACGAGTTTGTCGTCTATACACACATTGTAATTACGCGGCATTGTACCACTTGAGTCGAGGTCAATGGTCGCAACTAAAATATTAAAATTTTCCTTAATTTTCAGCAGGTAAGTGTACGGGTAGAGCCACTTGTACACTATATATACGAAGACGACGAGTTGGTATTCAATCGATCGAAAATTTGCCAGAAAATTATATATACATAAAAATTACGCGCATGTGCGTCGACACACACCCAACGATCGGCCACACCAAGCGCGTAAGAAAAGCAAAAACCATTTGCGGAATCTTCATTATAAACGCGTCACGCGACCTCGAAACTCGGTCGAGGCAACAACGTCGCACGCACGCCATCGCACATCATCATCTTCGCCTTTACCTCTTCTCCTTTTATACCGCCTCGTTGCGACGTATGGCCTTGTTATTTTACGTGTGTCCCTTTCCCCCATAGCCCTTTTTGTTGTTATCAATCATCCGTGTTTACTTTGCCCTGTTTTTCTTCCCCTTTCTCGTGCACTTGTATACGCGTGACTCTGACGCTATACGTGTACACCGCCTGTATACCGATTTAATTAGGACTGACGCGTGTCTGCCCAGTCTATGCCGTCGTCGCTATTGTTGTAAATTTCAATTTGTGTTTTTATACATGTGGGACGGGATATGCACAGTCAATGGATTCGTACGTACGAGCGATTGATGGGGCGTTTTTTTTTTTTTTTTTAATTTTTTCACTTAACAACTGTAAAATATCGCGTGTGAGAGCGGCTGGAACGGCGCTCGGTCTGATTGTACGATGGACAAGTAAGTGTAACGAAAACTTGGTCAAATTCGTGCCGGCGAGAGTGCGTTATCGCGCTTCCGTTTTGAAAAAACGACAAGTGCCGTTGGTCACCCACAACCGAGCCAAAAGATAAACTATGCGAAAGAAAAAACAATAAAACAGAAAGTGTCTTGTTCTTGAATCATTATTACTTTTTTCTATGCGATTCTAGAGAAAATATATCCCAGCAATGGCATGTCAATTAAATTTTAATGCTTCGGCGTGTTTTGTAAGCAGAATATCACATACCCGTCAGGTATAATACACATGCATTGCGAATCAACGGTAAATTAATTATCGATTCATGCAAAGTACCTTTTTTTTTTTTTCCTTTTGCTCAGCCACAATTTGCCTACGCTGCTCGTTTGGGAAAAAACAACAAGTATATGTAATACATTAATTCGCTAGTGTGGCTCTCTCGGTATAAGTGAAAGAAATGGAATTCAATGAGAGCGCCATGCATATTCAGAACAATGTTTTTTTTTTTTTTTCGTCCTTCTGACGGGCGGATGGGTGTATACTCATGAATTACGACAATAAAGAATTTTACACTGCCGAAGAATATGAGTACAATCAATGGGCTTGTGGTTGACGGAGATAAAATGTTTAATTGCTTTGTTTTGCTTTTTGCTGTTAAAAATGTAGAATGGGTTTAGTGGGGCTGGAAGAAGCAATAATCCTCGTACCAACACAAATGTATTTTATATTCAAAGCTATTGCATCCAATTTGATACAATCCCATTTGATTGATAAATATACGTTTTCATATATTATAAAACTCTGTTTCTCATGTGTATACATATTATATATGTATTTGCATATTAGTAGCGGAGATAAAGAAATCATTCGTCTATTAAAAATAAAACCATAATAATAATAATAATAAATTAAGAGCGTACGCACATAAATGTGCATGATAATAATAATGACATGTGAATATTAAATGAATATAATATCATCATTTATAATTAAAAACAGAATATCTGATGCAGTGATCATTAACACCATTCAAAGTTACACAATGACAGTAATGTTGTTAACCTCGAATTGTTTAAATGTATACTGAAGTTTTTGTTGGTAAATGTAAGCGTGTAAGTAGTAGTAGGTTTCAAAAAAAGAGTTTTAATTTACGTGTATTGTACAAAGTTGTTTGTAAATTCAAGTGTTGATAAGAGCTTTAAAAAAAATGAAATCGATGGTTCATCAAATACCTCAATAATAACTCTATACTAATCTAATAGACAGACAGAAAAAAACATCAACACAGCAAGGCTGCACAAATTGTTTTGCTTGTATTTTTTGTTTTTTTTTGTTTTTCAACGCGTTGGGATACATCAAACAGTTAATAAATTTATTTAACTAATAATTGACTAAAAATTAAATAACAGGTAAATTCGATCAACGCGATCACGTATATGTATATGATACGCAGTGATTTTATAGAGAGTGAGGCCCGCTTCGTACACGCGCTGTAAATTATTTTTGCAATTCGATACAGCCGCCATGGGAAGTTTAAGATACAAAAAAAAATTGTTTTGCGCAAAGAAATGTCTCACCCCCCATCTGCTGATATGCATATAAGTACGCGTGTCAATTGTTTTCTAATGCGCCAAAAATTTGAAAATCAATTCTTTTTTTTTTTTTTTTTTTTTGGAATAACAAAGAGAGAGAGAGAGGGAAATAAGTAAAATGGTAATTTTATCGTCGGATGACAAAAAGTGCCCTCTCATCGTCCCGTTCCAATCTTTGCTTGTAATACCAATAAGGCGACAAAGTTGACGTTTCGTGTATTTCCATACATATATCCTCGACGATTCGAATCAAAGTGGAGAAAAGAAAACAGGTCCTATTGACCCTAAAAACACACAAAAATGAGGAATATATACGGACTATCACTGCTCATCTCTTTCTCTCGATGTTCTCGTAAGATCGTTATACTGTAATCACGCGAGCACGATCGAGCACACACGCACACACACACACACACACACACACACACACATATATATATATATATATATATACCGCAAGAGCTTTTGCAACGTGCGCTCATGCCGCTCATATTCTACTCAATGGAGGGAGAGCATAAAAACACACATGCTCGCAAGCATTGAACGCGCGGGAAGAGAGGGAAACCGAGAGCCGGCCGGCGCAAAAGCGAATTCGCGGACAGTCAGTCGTGAGTCGTGAACGGCGCGAGCCGAAGCAGTGCCTCGAGTACACACCTCGTGTATATTTACTCGCTGTATATAAGTACGGACCGGACGCGGTTTTCGGCTCTACCCCCTTTTCCTCTCTCTCTCTCTCTCTCTCCGGTTACCATTTTGATCGATCTTTTTTTGCTCGTGTTCTCGTTTGCTGTACGCGAGTGCTACATTGTATTACCTTGGCCGTTGGGACATTTTTTCTCTATTCTCGGTCCTCGACACTTTGGTTTTTCCCCCCATCATCCGTGGCAATCGATCGGTTGTAATTCCACGTGTGTTTTCAGGGCGGTACAAAAGATATCTCGCCGAAAGTGCGGGTCCTGGAAACTAAACAAAGTGACACAAAGTGCGGCCATGAATAATATAAATTGTTAATTCGTGGATTGACAAAGTGTGTTGCTCGCGAGCGCGCGTGTCGGGAGTGAAGCCGTGAAAGTGCGACGTTGTGTGCTAACACGTGGCACAATTTGATAACAATAAAAAAAAAAAGAAAAGGGTGACTATGAAAAATTACGGGAAGGAGGAGGAATTTCTCGTGAGTCGCCCAGATTGTCCGGAACATTGAATTGGCCAAAATTTCAGTACGTATGTCATGTGGAAATTTTTTTACCTTTCGTAACGCGTGAGTCGTGTGTACTTACTTTTTTTTACATCCGACGATGACTTCATGCGTGTATAAACGCGCTCGCGGGAGATTGCGATTCTTGAGATGTATGCATGACGTCATACGGCACAGATCACACAAACCGACGCGGTATGGGGATCCTTCGACGGTGTGCGTTACTTATCGGGTGATTTTTTTTTTTTTTTTTTTTTTTCAACTTTTATCGTTTAGTGCAGGAAGTCAGGAGAAGTTTTGAAAAAATTCATTGATATGGACCGTTAAATTATACGTATATGCCGTTCTTTTTAGACAAAATTTTAAACCCCTTTTCTACCTCCTCGTAGAATAAAACGTACTTTTTTCGTCGAATAATACACCGTAACACGTAATTTTGTTATCGAATTCGTTACACTCATAATAATTTATCAAATAATTGTATACATCTAAACAGGATGTGTACGTATGAAGACTTATTTAACCGCTCACGTGGCCACGATAAAGTTAATCATAAAATTATCATCTTTGTAATCCATTACAATAATAGTGTTTATCGAATTATCTATGGATATCGCTTATTACGTACTATTTTTACTGAAAACTCTCCAAACAAAAATACGTTTTGTACCAAGACTCTGAATAAAGAAATATTTTTAACGAATTATCACAAAAAACCTATGTGTCCATATCTTTCAACAATTAGTGATGTAAGGTAATACTTACCACTGCATATTGATTCCTTTTCGGTCGAATCAATAGCTTCGGGACATTTTTTGGTAAAACTTTATCAACAAATTTCCTCGTGTCTTTTGCTCGAAAAAGTTATAACTTTGGCTTATGTCATCATCCACACATTTATATCCGACGTTTTGAACCATACTTTCGGCCCAGTAATGCAGCTAAAGAATGACAAACTTTATCGAAATCATGAAAAATTTATTGAAACGTTTTTTTTTCTGTTTAGAGATACGATAACGTTTTTATCGTTGAAAAAGTATCCGTTATTTACGATGAACACGATAGATGAATATACAGGTAAAATTTAATATTTTAAAATTACATAGCTCCATCGTAAAGGTTGTCAACGAATATCTCACAATACAAATAACAACTTGGGATGTTTTGAACGTAGATAAAGCGCATTACATTATCTTCTCCATCGTTACGATAAAATCTCCTATCGTTTAACAAATATATGAAGAATAAACAATGCGGCCTCGGTAATATTACAATCTAAACCGTTTAAGATACAAACCATTATTGTCACTATGAAAAAAAAAAAAAAAAAAAAGTGTAGCTGATATTACTGGTATGATATGCGTAGAGCTGAAGAGGGCAATCAAATTAATATTAGATACTGCATGACAGAGGCACGCGTGGACAAATGAGAGAAATCATATCAATTAACAGATCGATGAGGGGAGTCCCACGTCAGTGGCGCTAGTATACCGACTGAATATACATGTATTTCAATTATTCCCACAGTATGCACGCATACGACGAATAGCGACGATGACAGTGATAATCACATGCAGCAAAGGAGTTAAAAGAGCAGCTCGGTATATAAGTAGCTGTTCCTCTCTGTTGAGCGGTGATGGTCACTGAACTCATTATGCGGCTTTGAGCAAACGTTTTTTTTATTTCATGCGACAGCCGCGCCGAGACGCGTTTTAATTAAAATTGAACTCTCGCAGTGGAGAGTTCAAATGAGCTGACACCGTATTTTTTGGTTTTCGAGCTTGTCATTGTTTGTCGCCGATCCAAGATGATTTATTTCTATGTACTGATAAGTGTACACTTGTCTGTGCAGGTATTACGTACCATGTATTCGGATAACAATAAATACACACGGGTATCATCACTTTTCTCGATATTTTATTGCACGTCAATTTGTTTCTCCGTTTGTTAATCTATTATTTTTATAACGTGATACATATTGGTGTATAACTTTTATTTTGATCAATTCTGTTAAATTTTACTTTTGTTTCAAGTGACTCGACGCTTCTTGTGTCCATGCTATTACAATACCAAATTTTTTCATTAAGAATAAATGTCATGGTAATTTTTGCGTGGTCAATTAATTATAATCGATTCTCAGGCATTGAGACGATTTTCTTCTTTTTGTTTTCACTTGTTTTAAAATTATTTGTCAACTCGGTTATTTAAACTTTTATATGATTTGTTTCTTATCGCGGCTAGAATTTTAGCAATAAAACCTTCATGGAGGAATGAAGGCACGACAGAGTAAAATGATGTTTGTATAAAAACACACGACGTTTCGAGTATAAAGATCAGCATTGTGCGCACGCGCTGGCAATGAACATAACAAATTATACGCTATAGTGGCAAAGTTAATTAGACACACCTACATTCTGGAATATTCATACTTGAAATTTTTTTTTTTTTTTTTCGTTGAATCAATATCGTCGACAATATTAGAATAATTAATTTTTTAACTAAAAATATTAAAAAAGCATATTATAATTCAGACAACGTTATATTTAAAAATTTACTGGAAAATGTTACAATGCTTAAATAATTTATCACAATTTTAATACATATGAAACACACGTGATGCCGTATATGAATGATCATCATAACGTGTCAACTTCTTGACTCTGTCCATGATCTCTGTAAAAAAAAAAAAAAAAAAAAAAAAAAAAAAAAAAAAAAAAAAAAAAAAAAAAAAAATTACACCAACATCGCAGTATACTTTTGTATGAATTTCAACAAATGTATTGTAAAAAAATTCACGCAACGCCCACGCGTACAGTCATGATGCCGCGAAACTAGGCTACTCCGGCTGTATCCGAGCGCGCCTGTGGCGGCGGAGAAGTGACGCCGACTTAGATTAAACAATCTACTCGAAATTGTGCCTCAACAGGCCTTATAGCTCGCTCTCTTCGCACACTATAGACGCACGCACCTCGTGCCTGCACTGTATATTTATACTTCTGTACTATATTATACCGACTGAATTTTTTTTTCTTTTTTTTTCTTTTAAATCTTATCGGACACGCATTATAAACGCACGTGCTCTCCCAATTCCTGCTGAGCCGAGACGCCCAAATCATGCAAATCGATCGTATCATCGAATATACTATTTATACAGGGCCTCCATAACTACAGGTAAATACCACTCGCTAATGAGGAACGAATTTGCCGAGCAATCGAGACACAGGGTGTGTGTTTTTTTCTTTCTCTTCTTTCTCCTGTTGTATAATGTAAAAACATTGTCGGTGCCGCTCGTTAGGGGACAAAAAACATCGCGAGAGATGTCACAAAGTATAAATACAAATACACGGCTTAACGAGAGCTCTCTCTCTCTCTTCGCGACGAATTTTATTCGCCCGCTGCTGCGTGCATAGGAATAATGGCGAGCTCGTGGACGACATTATCTCTCGATTGTTTTGCAGATAAGTGTACGTTACACTCTGTCTCTCGTATATATATATATGGTTGCACACACACCAACTTTAGGGTGTTTACTGGCTATACACATGTGCGCGATCGCTCAATCGTATGTATTAATTGCGCGGCGATGTTTGTTTTGTTCTACACACGAGGATCGAATGGGAAATTTGCTATCTTTCGGAGGTGCCTTTGCGGTCGATTCGAATCGACAGCCGTACTTATTTTTAATAGGACGAAATAGATACACGCGCATGTAAATTGGGTTTGAACAACCATCGTTGCTCTTAATCATGTTTGCTTGTCTTTTCCTTTTTTTTTTTTTTTTTTTTTTTTTTTTGTTTTTGCTAACGATGTAATAATATTCCTGAGTGATATGTTAGAAATGATCCGGTAGGCTCGCGACTACTTGTCTACAATATAATTTGTAGTCGACGCGAAATAGCTTTTTCACGGTAAATAATATATTTTTATAAATCCATGAATCGTTACATGATCAAATAACATGCAAAAAACACGTAACTCCCTTTTAATCTCCTATATAAACGTAATACAATTGTTTGACATAATATTTATATATGAGGAATTCTCTCTTCATTCTTTACTTTTCAGGCTACCCAAAAGTGACAATTTTTAATTTAAGCTACACCTCTTTGATAATTTTTTTTTTTTTATTGGTGGTAACCTAAATAGTAGAAAAAATTCCAAGAACACGCAATTCAGGTCTTTGTACATTTTTTTTCAGCATTAAATGTAAAATAATATCATTTTTTCCACTATTTAGGTTACTACCAATAAAAAAAAAAAAAAAAATTAATAAAGAGGTGTAGCTTAAAATTAAAAATTGGCACTTTTGGGTAGCCTGAAAAGTAAAGAATGAAAGGAGAATTCCTCACATATGCCGTAAATAAAAGCACCAACACGGGTAGAAAACGAGCAAGTGTCTTCCATGTGACATATAGCAGTAGTTCTGTACATCAGAATTCTACCCGTGTAAGTGTGACGAAATCGCGTGCGCGTTTGTACACACACCGACATAACTCGCGTGTGCATCCACCCATTTTCATACCAACATCGTTGTTGTTGTTGTTTCGTCCCTTGTGTCATTTTTTCCCTCCCTCTCGTTCTTTCGCGTGGTTTTTATCGCATGCTTACCTGACAAAAAGGGCCCTCGATAATTTATACGTACGTGTATGCGTTCGATAATCCAGGGTAAACGATGTTACGTCGCGTATATGCATGCACCGCTGCTTACATTTTTTTATTTTTATTTTTTATTTGTTGTCATAGTCGATTATCAATGTTTTTTTATTCCATTGACGTTTCGATACGTTTTCTGTTTTTATCCACGAATCGTATTTTTCTTGTTGATCAATTCGCATTCATTTGGACAGTTGCAGGCGTTGACACAATTAAGGGGGATACACTTGTATTTCTACACACGCTCGCAAAACCATGGAATCAAACAATTTCAAAAAATTATCGTCCATAACACACCAGTCCCGTCAATTTCCTCCCTAAAAAAAAAAAAAAAAGTGTGAAACAATAATTTTTCTTTTTTTTTCTCGTTCCTCGAATGGTCAATCCAACCATTATTATGGTCAATAAACTTATCGGTGCGCCCTTGTATTACGAATATATACCTACGCAGCTTATAGAATCAGATTAGCATTAGCGTTTCTGCAATTTACGCTTCGTGTGCCATCATCAACTCGGTGCGGTAAACGAGGAGGTACATTGTATACAGGTATATATATGTAGGTGTGAGTGTGCATTCCATCGGTAGTGCGGCGCCGATACGGCGATACAACTCGCGGACGAGACGGACGCGTCGAGCGGATGGAAAAGCTCTTTGGAAAGCTCCGGTCGAACCTTGGAACTGTACCTATATATACAATATATTTTGCTCTGCTTTTCCTCCGATTTGTCGGCGACGCACACGCGACGATTTCACTTGCGCGCCAACGCCCGCGGGTGTATACATTAAATTGAGCTTTTGCGCTTTTGTTCCCTCCCTTCGTCTATTTTTCTTCCTTTTTCGCGGGTCGGTTTAAGACGCCGTTGCAAGAGACTTTCCTCGCGACTGTAATTCCACCGATGGGTATGTTGGTCGGATTCCCAGGTGAGATAAAAAAAAATGCAGTACACAGATTAGTGAGATACAAGATGTGTTTTTTGTCTCACCTCTCTGGTGGTAGCTCGGAATCACAGGTGAATCATCGTTATAAATAACGAGTATCATAAGAAACCTGCACGTAATATCTGACCGATTCAGCGCTGAATGTATAATTGCAAAGAAAACATTTTTCTCGTGAATCACGTGTACGCCGACCGTGGTAATTCTGTGATTAACATGCATTCGTTTTTTTTTTTTTTTATTGGAACGATCATACGGGAACGATGGAACGATTGAGTAATCTGCCGCACCTACGCGTGTCTCTCTATGTTTTCGAGTGTACGTAGCGTCGACATAATTGTATCATATTTTTTCTTGAATAGTACATGTATTTTATCTTGTGCGTGGGTTTCCACATATTTTTATATCACCATGAATCTCGAGGTGAATCGGTGTGTTCTATCTTGATGGACGTTAGACTAGCTGAGTTGATTTTCCTCCGTCGTGATTTTTCCTTCCACAGCCCTACAGTCCATTTAATTTTTCAACACCCAAGTTCTCTCTCTAAAGCTTTACTGTTGGGGCTTTACGTTTCACTGTCCACTTCCTCGTTTCGAATGAATAAGTCAAGTGTATACCCACAAGTATCATAATGTCCATAGGAATTTTCCTTACGTCTAATCGACCCTCGCCTTGAAAATTATCAATACTATATATGTATATATACATGTGCTGCACACACGATTTGCGAAATAAAACATCCAAACATCTGTTTTCGCGAGTAGTCGAGAATTATTTTTCAATTCACATTAATTTTTTTTTTTCTCGCACAACAACAACAACAACAACAACGGCAACTTTGTTCCGCGAAACGGAGATAATAGTTCTCTTTCATTGTCAGCTCTGCTCCTCATTTAAGTGAAATAAAACTTCATTGTAGCGATTAAAGCTCCGCTATTTAAAGATCTTCGGTAATGGCAAAACCCTCGATGCGTCCTTCTTACCTCATAAGTACTCGCGAATTTTCCGTGGTGAATTGCGATTTTCATTAAGATTTTTCTTAGAAATAAAAAAAAATAATAATAATAATTTTCCGCCTCGTCATTTTGGTTAATTTTTCATGGATTTATAAAATAAAAAATTTTAACGACAAAGTGTAATGGTCGTGGCATTGAATCTTCCCGATTGCGTCGACGGTGCTGTTCATCCTTCGGGCATCAGTCGATACTTTCATCATGTACGTGTAATACGTTCCTATACCTTAGGGTATCGTAAGACGCGATTATGAGTTGCCAATGTTAATGAATAATGCACCCGCCCCCTCGCGATAGTTCGACCTATGCGATCAACCTGCCGGTGAACCAACGAAACTTTAGACTCTAATGTGTACTTTACAGTTTTTTTTCTTTTTTTTTTTTTCTGCTCAAGGATACGCGAGTGTAACGACAAGTCGATGTTAATAACTAAAATCACCACACAAGCCCGGAAATTGATGCTTTCCACCTTGGTCGAACACATAATATATACGTGCTTGTATTTCGCAGTGAACGTATAGGCATAGCGGTAGGTTGGTCTTCCTGGTTGAGCTTTGTGCCATTGATCCGTACAGTTGCTATGTTATGTTTTATTCTTTTTTTTTTTCATGTTTGTGTATAACACAAGTGTAGAGTATAATAAAATTTAGTTTTTTCATTTTTTGTGAAAAACGAATGATGCTGCTTACCTGTTGTTTATGGACATCATATATATATATATACATACGGTTTGGCTGGATACATTGTTAATGTAGTGAGAATCGTATTTGGCTGCGTTATCAGATACGTTGACACATGAAATGAGCAAGGTATTATTAATTATAGTTTTTTCTGTGGTCGTCGTGAAATTATTTACATTTGTAAATCTACATTTTTACAGACAGTCGTTAGGTATTTTTGTAGTGGTGAAAAGCGAGAAGCTCGTTCAAACAAAAATTTTCTAGTTAATACTACTTCGTTTCAAGAAAATTTTTTGTATCGGTTGATTTTTGTTTCTAAATAACAAAATTCAAGAAAATCGATTCTCTTACTCTAGTAAAAGAAATATGTGCACACAACTGTCTTGCAAATGTATCGTATGATATTTTACAACTTTTAAGATTTTTTTTTTTAACGTAAAAATAATTATTTGTTCAAGTATATGTATGAAAATTTCGTATTATTTTAAAATTCACGACAGTACCATTTGTTGAGTTTAAGAAATTGATTATTACTTTTTGTTAAAAAAAAAAAAAAGTTTTTCGATACGGTCTACAACTTTTTGTAGGAAAAAAAAAAAAAAATTTATAATTGCGTAAAACTTCAATGTGCAAAATTATGGAGAAAAAACACCGATTGACCAGATAATATTTTTTCCCTTTTATGAAATCTTCCGAAAAACAAATCATAAATGTTCCTGTAACCCGTTGAGATGTAATTATCAATCGTTCTTCCGCTCAGTCGGATGAAAATTACTCGGATGAGTCTAAAAACGTAAAAACTGTTATAAGCCTGTATAAAAATAAGTAAGTATGCACCCCAACGAAAATTGCGGACGTTCAACAGTCCCAAGCTCGGACGAGGACAAAACAAATGTAACACCCCCCACCTGTACCAACGATATATTTTTATTATGTAAAGTATTATACTTTATATTTTATATGAATATCATGAATTTGTGAAACGTAACCGCCACGTGTATCGCGGCAATTAAAAACAAAGTTCAGACGCGATTGAATTATTCAGCCGAAAACTGTCGCTCGCGCGACCTTTAAACCATAGAAAAAAGTCGTAGGTATGCACTACGCACACGTGTGGCATATAGTCGCAACTGATAGTTATATATATATATACATTACGCGCAACGCGTATATATACTTACGTGTATATACGTATACACGAACTTAAATCAAAAAAATATATCGTTATATTCGCGGGATCGCGCACACAATTCTATATGTTATATATAATATGTACATACCGATGCACTCATAGGTGAAAGCGAAAGAGATAGGGGATTCCCCGGGCGCGCGAAAAAGTATAAAATACATATTGGCCTTGCGACCGTGACACTGTCCTTGGCTGAGGCCATATCTATGTATATATACACACGACAGTTGAGCAAGAGAATGAGCTAGCGATCGGATCGGCGCACACGTGTGTAAATGTGTACAAACGCGGTGCATGAGGATGAATGGATCGATCAACGGTCACACACGGTTGAACGCCGGTAGCTCAGAGAGAGAGAGAGTGCATCAGATGCGAACGAGGCGTATACATTACAATAAGGTACTTGTACGTTATTCGTTTTCCCCCGCAAGTGCTCCTATATAGCAGCGATGACCATAGATCACGAGCCAATACACTAATTACCTCTTTCTCTCTATATAGAGCAAAGCGAGTCGCAGCTCGTATCGTTGTTGTTCCTTTCGAGAGCCCACAACAATGTGAATGATAATTTAACGATAAGTCAATAGAACGAGGGCTAAGGAGACGGAACAGGGGGGTGGGCCGCGCGCGAACCTACACACATACCGTGACATTCGTCGAGAGTGACCCACGCGAGAGAGGGGCTTATATTATTGACCGGCGGCTCTATACACCCATCGATCGCCAATATATTTCCGCGGACTATGTATATAGTATCACAAACAAATACATAATGTTGTCTATATACGCGTAACTTGAAACTTTTCAACGATTTTTTTATTTATTTTTTTTTTATTTTTTACCCCCTGCTTGGTCGTTTGCTGATGGATTCGAAGGGGAACAAGTGTTTGACTAGTTAGGTGGGCTCTCGCGTTAACAATTCATGTGCTCATTCCTCTATATTCCGTGCTTTTCCTCGATGATACACACATATTAAGTATATACACCTGAATTGGTTTTTGGGCGTATAGAGTATATACATATACCTGTACGATGACGATCGAAAAAACGAAAAACACACGTGTCACTCTTTTAAAGTGATCATCCGATACGTGACTCTTCGCGTTCACCGATTCAAACAAATCAGTTAAAATTAGATCACTGTGATTTAGGGAATTATATGTATATATATATTACAGTCATTGAGGGGGGAAAAAAAAAAAAAAAAAAAAAAAATAGGTGGTGTTTCATACTGATTTGATCCCTGGCAAAATAACATTTTCTCCTGTAGCAAAAAGCTCCTCATCTTTGGGTTTGGTTTTAATCGTTTATCTCGTCCTGTTTCATTTTTTAATTCCATCGTAATAGCGATGAATATACTTGAAGCTCATCATTATACTCAAGTATAATTAATGATGTATAATTTGTGTACGCTCGTCGATATGATTGTTCGCAGTGAGGATCGAGGACAGCCGGCGTGGATGAGCGTCGCAAGCCCCGTGCGGGGGAGTCGAGCGGCGGCGGTGGTGGCGGCACTTCCAGCAGCCGGCTACCGGTCGACCGCTGCTGCTGCTTTCGCCAATAGAACGAAAACCAGTCCCGCTCCCATCGGTCGTACCGAGCGGTGGCGGCAGCGGTGGCGCTGCCCGGGGAGGTGACCACATGGACGCCGATCTCGGGGGTGCAGTCGGCCCGCCACGAGCCCCCCCCGAGCCGGGGAGACCCGAGACGCCGCCGAGGACGCCCAAGTACCTCGGGCTTCTGTTGACCACTCGGCTATTACTGCCACCCCGGCGCTGCTTGCTTTTCTACCTCAACTGTTACCGTCGCTGTTTCGGGGACCGACGACGCGAACCAGTCGCGAACAATGTCGCGCAGCGCTGTCACGCGGCCACAGCGAGGTAAGTTTGTTCGTTTCAATATGTTATACATAATTGCTGTTAATAAGTGCTCAAATTGTCATCTATATTACGTACTTGTGATGTATATATATAGTATATGCGATTGGGAGAGCACACGAGGATTTTTCTTTTGTAACGAGTATATAGGACGTGCTTATGATGACGTTAGGTTCATACATAATATTTATGCGGTGTACCTATATGGATTTTTTTTTTTTTTTAGCTTATGTGACAATACTTTGTTTGTTTACATGTACGTTTGGGTGAAGCGCAAAAAAAAAGGTAAATCGCTCTATTGTAGCTTCAAATTGAAGTTTTTATTCTGGGAAACAAAAAGTTTTTGCACAAATATTGTTGAATACAATTTTTTTTTTTTTTTTATAGAATATAAAAAATTTGTTTACGCAGAAAAAACGGCACCTGTACATACTTCTTTTGTATATGTATACCAGTTGAACTGTTTTGAGTGGAAATGAAAGATAAATACTCAAAGCTCATACATTTTTGTTTTTCATCTGTCCGCAATATTATTCTGAAAAAATGTATCTTCTGTTTGCACACGAAAACATTTAGGATATTCTAGGTACAATGGTACTATACAAATTTTGTTTCGATTGAGAAAAAAAAAAGTCGTATACATTTAAAAAATACGATACCCATTGGAAACACCATTTAGTGTGGATTTGAGCTTGCAGGGTGGCAAATTTGACGTATCATACGTGAAAAGCTTTGCCGAGCGACTTTACCTGCCGCGACAAACGAAGAAAACGATCATATTGTCCATGACCGTGATAATCGATAAACCACGTATAGGCAGTTGATAGTCTCGTAATCGCCAAAAAGGACACCAAGACCCAATATATTCGACCAGTCCCTGTATCAACCGACTACACCCGGAGCTGCTCATCGAATAAAAGACGAGCAGGTGGGGGAGAAAAAAAAAAAAGCTCCGCCGAGCCGATTGTTGTAGCCGGCAAGGTAGTCGGTAAGCGTATATTATACCCTTCGAACGGTCCACCCGATGGCGACGCCGCGCGACACTTGCCGCAAGCTCCCCCCGACGCCGGGTGTCCACTCTCTCTCTCTCTCTCCGTCCATCCCGGCCTGTTTTTTTGTGCTGCGCACACATACAGCTCCAATAATAAACATAGCGTGTGTCCTCACACGCACCTTCGCATTGTTGTTGTATACATACTGCACACACACCTACCTTATACCAACGTATCGCAGAGGTGTATATACCTGCTATACTGGGCGTGCAAAGCATCGCCGCAAAGGCAAGCCCACGGCCCACGGGGCGGCAGTCGACGTAACATATAGGTATATGGTGCGGATCGTCGTCGCAGCAGCACCTCGGCCTATACGCAGTCGCGCGTCCAAGTGCCAGTGCGTGTGCTCTTGGCCGTACGGAAAAGCTCGAGAGACTTTTTGCCAGCTACTGCTCGATGCTACTGTTGTTGTTGGGGGTTGTACTTACCCAGAATATATACCTATGAAGCTCGAGAGAAATAAAGCACACGAGTGCGCGGTGTGTAAGTGAGTGCGTGTTACAAACTGCGTGTTTGGTTAGAAAAGCGCGGTGTGTGCACGTGAAGAGGAATAGAAAAAAAAAAAAAAAAAAAAAAATAGCGCGTAGAGCTTGCAGGAGAGAGACATCGGCGGATACACCTATAGATCGCCGATGTTCCCCCACGTCGTTGAAGTTTGATCTTTCGCGCAGTGCATTATCACAAACTACGGCATACAGGTAATACAACCATAGACGCCCTGGGAGTCATGCTGATCTGCCCCGGAATATAGGTACCTACTTATACCTCAAAAGCTCGCTTACATTTTTTTTCTTTTCTAAACACGTTTTTTTTTTTTTTTTTTTTTTTATGTAAACGTATATAATTATCTCTCTCTCCCTCTCTCTCATTTTTTTTGGAGGGTAACCAAGATTCGCTCTTTTTTTTTCTGTAAGCTGAACGTGTCTTTCGCAGACGTTGAACCTTTTGCTCGACAGGATTAGTCATATCCCTCGGTAAGTGGAGGAGGCGTAACTAGGTGTATATGTATATCCGTTACCTATCACAGCTATGGGAACATTGGGGGGGGAGGGGGTTGTTGTTGCGCGCTGCTATTATCATATACCTACCTACCAGGTAAAAAATCGAAGCAATAATATCACACGTATCGGCGCTGCAGAGGATGGTGCGTGTATATGTATATGAGGCTAGCATCAAAACCAGCATTACCTCCGTCTTGTACCTACTTACCTAACTTATTTCTTCTTCTTCTCCTTTTGTGTATATATATGTACATATAATACACGACGTTTGTACATCAATTAGGGGGAAAAAGGGGAGTAGTACCAGTACATACCTACCAAGTAGCATATGTGTATGTATATATATATATTGATACATAGGCATATATTCGCTGGGTAACAGTTTACACGTATGTATAGGTACTATAAAAGCTATACGCGTCCTATCGATTGTCGGCTTTCTTTTTCTTTCTCTCGCTGCCTTACTCGCATATTCGTACACGCTAACTTAACGCCTATATATATATGTGTACATATGGTATACGTTACAACAACCCATGTATCCTTGCAAGCTCCTCTCTCTCTCGCGCTTCGTTTTTTCCCACTTGATCACACGGAGTGGGTGACCGGGTTTGTTTGTTCCTCTTTCGTTCTTTTGCCACATTTGCAGCCTTTCTTACATATTTTTCGTTAATCGGTTATACGTTAAACGAGGGAGCGACGATCAAGATTTTTAATCTCATTGTTACCCATACACACTCCCCTTCAATTTTTATCCCTCAATAACTCGGAAATGGGTGGTTATTTCGTTTCGATCTGTTTGCGCGCACGTGAGAGTCATATATGTTTTTACACGGACGAGTGTAAAAAAAAATATATCGCGTGACTCGAAGCTTATGTTAGACCCCATGTGCTTGCACACACTACGTGGATTGTTGTGCCACATGGTGCTTTGGACTTACGATTTCTAAGTATATAAAATATATTTTTTCGGCCACTCTAATGATAATCAGTGAATACATGTGTTGGTATTGCCAAGTTGATCGAAACGTTGATCAGGTGTGTGTAATTTTGCAAAATGTTTTTTGTACATTTGCAGAAAATATGACAATTTGATGGAAACCACGGTTTTTACCGTTAAAACAAAATGAAAAAAAAAAAGGCTCGCTTTGCTTAACTCGATAGAGCGATACTTAGTGGGTAATTTCCGATTTGACGCTGGACAGGTGGCGCGTGTTAAACCAAACTATGGGAAAATTGAGCAATTTGCCCGATAATTAAACTCATCGAGCTTGCCATCCATTTATACATGTACTCGATCGAATGACCCTTTCTCCTTCCTTCCTTTCGATCCTTCTCACTCGAGATATACCTTATCAAACAGATACCCAACATTATTGCATCTTTTGCGATGTACCTCCACTCCAAAGTTCACACAAAGGTGCTTCTTGTGCTCGTAACGTGTTTGTTTTGTTCCTTGCAAGCTGCTGCAGTAGCTATATCGATTTCGATCGCGCACTTGCGAGCGCGTGTATTTGTACACCTATACATGTGCGTATAATACACCCGCGACGCCGAGGTTTCGTCGCCAAGACTCCCGCGTGAGTATACAAATATTATATATACTTGATACACGTCACCGTCGTCGCCGTCGTCGCTAATAGAAAACGTATATGTATACATAATTACGTAGACACGGTGCGCGTGTAAAGAAGAGGTCATTAACGAGTCGGTAAAAAAAAAAGCGTGTATTTACGTCGAAGACAAATAATATGTATAATATACACGCTTGGGTGACCGATGTTGTTCTTCTTCCCGCGAGTCATCGAGTCCGCGGGGGTGAAGTATATATATATATTATACGTATCGTCAAAAATCCACGAGCCGAAAGAGCGCCGTGGCCCGATTATTTATACGCTCCCTCGTCGCACACCTTCAAAATCATACGTACCTATATGTATATATACGCGGACAACAAAAATCGTTGAATTTGAAATGAAGTAACTGTGCTCCACGCACTCCGAGGAAGCAATTGGTTCCTTGGTCATATTTCGTACACGCCCAAGCGACACGTGCCCGCACGCGCAGAGGTTGATAAGTTTTTTTTTTTTTTTTTTTGTTTACTCTCTACAGACATACGATGTATATATCTATACGTATAATATAAATAAAGACGGAATCGCGGAGGTGACGAAACACCCACGAAAGGAAGAACGCGCGTGTGTATTGGTGAGCCTTACCACGTACATGTTGTATACACACCCATAAATGTGTACGGACGGACGTCGGCTTTTACCCCTAATGAAAATCGCCTTTCCGGGACGCGAGCGAAAGTCTAGGCGTAGCAGCTTTCGTTTAAAGGATGATGGAGGGGGGGAAAAAAAAAGAACGAAATGTTTGCTCGTGTAGGTGGTGCACTTTGCCGAGGGCACACATCACATGGTGGATGTATATTTTTTGCCGCTGAAACAACAGAAAAGTGCCACAAGCGGGTATAAAATGTTGGGGAGGAAGTAGTGACGATGGTATATTATGTATAAGCATACACTCGAGTGTTCAATTACATGATGATGATTGTCGAGTTTTCGTCGCTTCACCTGGTAATGTACACAAAATCGATATAACCTTCCCATGCGACAATGCCTCCCTTTTATATAAATACGATGTAGGTATTAAGTAATATATAGTAATGACCATCGCGAAAAAGACAAACGACGTATATTACAGCAGCTCTATTGCAGCGACGTATATTGCAGGTAAAAAGCATAAAAGTTTTTTTCAGTAAGTTTTGTTAAAAATCGTCAATCTTTAAAACATCGTTAACATCATCACACTCGCGCTATATTTATATATGTATAATGTGCTTGCGTGCTTTCGGTGTACATATTGTGCCGTATTGTGCACTCCCATATTATATGATACGCGCCGTATATTGTTGTAGGTGGTGATGACAAATCGCCGTAGAGATTCACGCTGTGCTCGGTATACATATACGGATTTTCCCATTTTCATCTATACCCGTCCGACCACCCCGTGGGAGACCAATTTCACCTTCGTGCTATTGTTGCGTTTGATTTGATTTCGCCCTCTCCCTTTTTGTCCCCCCCCCCCGAAGCTTTCTCGTTTCGTATACATAGGAAGCGAACATTATATGTGTATAGGTATAATATATAGTGTGTATTCGCGCACTAGCGTGTCCTGTTTTATGAATTATGAGCTTACGGACGGTGTGTTTAGCGATTCATTTGGCTAATGGACAGAGTATACCGACATAGTCGCGATGACAGGATCTCTTTCATTTGATACAAATGTTGGTGTTTGTACCTCGCTGCCTTGCATTGCTGCGACATTTTTAATTGTTAATTCTTAGAGATGACAAGATTACAGTCTTATGACTCACTGTAAATTAGGTCCAAGTTTTTTTTTTTTTTTTTTTTCTGTTGATCTTGATTTTGATGATTACCGCAATGGCACAACGTCCCGAGGAAAAACTTTGTGAATATACGACTGTTAAAATGTGATATGTACTTTTTTGAGCTTGTTTAGGCTTTTTACGAATACTATAGCTAACCTTGAAAAAAAAAGAATGTAACAGCGAAGGGAAACAAGGAAAATTTAAATCGACACAAATACGGAGCAAACGGAATCTCCCTCGATTTGGCGCCGATATTTCATTCGCAATCGCAATAAAAGTTGTCAGCTACGAAAATGTTTTTCTTTCCTATATACGTATCTCTTTCTTCGCTATCGCTTTGAACTTTACTGATGGATAAACGCGCTTCTTACGACCAAAGTGATCAATGCACTTTTATTCGCGTCTTTTTCTTTTTCTTGGCACTCAATGGTGTGGTTTGTCATCTGTAGCCTATTTCTCTTTTCCATCGCGCGTCACTGTACTTTGTTAAGGAAAATATTAAATGAATCCCTCAACCGTGTAATTTCGTACATTTTTCTCATTAGCACGTCAACAATCTTTGCTTGACAGCGTCAAGAGAGGTGTTGAAAAAAATTAGTGTAAATTCAGGAAAGAAGTTTAATTAAAGTACGAGAGTAAGTGAGAATATATACTTACTCGATAAACTTGCGAGAGTGCAGATTTCTCCTCGCTGCTCTTGGTATCGTTTTGTTTGAAGAAAATTTTTTTTTTTTGTTTTTCAAAAGTGCCTAGAGTAATCGAAAAATCGAGTGAAAAAATTTGATATCATTAAATGTTTCTTCTAAATAAATGTAAATTTGCCAAAAAATTATTAATATTTCAAAATTTTATGTTAAAAAAAAAAAAAAAAACAAATTACAACACACTTTGTAGTCACGCGATTGAAAAGTACAGATGAAAGAGAGGGAGCCAAAAGTTTTGTATAATTCAAACGAATGAGACACGTCCAGTAGCCGTGAAATATTAAACACGATTTACTAGCGTTTGCTCTCTCTCTCTCTCTCTCGCCCCGTACTCGTAATAATCCGCAATAGAAATGTAGGTACACACACTAGCACCGCTACTCTGATGTCGTAAAATTTTGATGAAACGTTTAAGATCCTCACGAGAAAATGCTTGATTTTTCCTTTTTCGCTCTTTACTCCGCGTATTTTGTACGATACCATTGATACTTTACACTTTTTTTTCTTCACCGAGAAAAATCAACGCGCGCCGAACACCGTCTCGTTCCTTGTACCGAGAATTGCCATGTAGGCCGTCGTGTACATACAGAAATAGTTTTCTACAACTCAGAAATGACGTTTGTTAAAATTGCACGGCGATGACGGTCAAAGTGCTTGTGACGTACGCGTAGCAGCGGGTGGATTCTCGCACTGTTGCGTATATCATATATATTATATACGTTTGTTACGTCTAGTCGGCGACAAAGAAATTGTGTATCTGGTTTTTTTTCACACGCTATGCAATCGTTGACAAAACTATCGCATCTACCTGATGTTTAGCCTTTGAAAAACAATTTTTATAGAAATTTTTTTTGCAATGGTGCCATTATAACTTTTTTACACTCATCGTGGTATTGTATGGAAAGATCATATTTCAAAAATTATCATTACTGTGTCTGTACGTACAATGAGCATGTAAACGTGCCTAAATCTACACGTTGTATCCATACTCCTAAAAGCGATACATAAATACCCGAGACGTATATATAGTGAGGTCCGATATCCGCTCGATAAAGCAAAAGCCACGACGTCAAAGAGCAAAAGTATACCAGAGTTACTGACGCTTGCGTTACTTGCTTTATTTTGACGCGCCTGTTAAAAGCCCCGAGTCCATTGAATGAAGGGATGAACAAAAAAAAAAAAAAAAAAAAAAACCAGTGTTGTTCTGCGTTCAACGTACGGGACGCAGTTCAATTTCAGCCCCGCACATTTTGTCACGTACGATACGTGTTTTTTATTTCTTTCCAGGGAATAAGATTTTTTAATTTAAAATGTGGCAAGTGCCTATAGTTCAAATATGAAATTACTGGAAAAAAGAGGTTTTCTCATGGCGATATCCATTGGATTTTGTATATACACTGATATCAATGTAATCTTGGATATAATTAACAAACACCGACCTCTTTGGCTGATATATTTACACCAATGAATACTCGACTTGTACATGGTTTTCTAGCTCATATTGATCATGCACCATTCGTGGAGATGCACATAGCCTCTACATGGCCCACATTATAGATTGAGATATTGTGTTATCTGGGTCTGCATAAAATCACCATTTATATTCATTCCCTGTTAATTTCCCATTAGTCTTCGATACGTGCTATACAGATTCAACTTTGTATGGTTTACGTTTATATATGTATAAATATACATCACTCACTAAAAACACAACAAGTGCATCTTTTAAAACATACTTAATAATACTTCCACTGTCTGTAGCGGCAAATTCTCGTTTTATTGCCCAACTATAGAGGAGGATATTTTTGTATTATTAGGTATACGTAACCTATATGATTTTACAGAGACGTCTATTGTTCATCTTGTTTATCTTGTACATGTATACGTTATTTTGCATTTTATAAAATTCTCTCGTTTTTCTTTTTTTCTTTAGATTTTACAATTCTATGAATAAAAAAATATCAAACCATTTCACCCTCGATCGAGAAAAAAAACTCACTTCCTGAGAATAGATCCTACATTAAGCAAAAAATGGATCGAAGAAAACAATAAAAAAAGGGTTTCCAACTTGATTTCTTTTCCAATCTACGCTTTCTCGTGCCTTGGTAAAAATTGCCCGACTTTCTTGACATGACCCCTACTGCTGATGTGTTTGTGCCTGTATAGCTTTCCACTGCAACATTAGTCTTTTTTTTTTCTCCTCGCTTTTCCCTCTAAAGCAACGAGGAGATATTTTTTATGAGTTCAACGTAGTTAGAGCGTGAAAATGACAGTACTGTGGAAAAATATTCATGTATGCCGATCAAATGTTGATTTATGCAGTCAACGAATTTCCATGGAGATGTACATCGCAAGTCTGCGAAAAATCTACACAATGTTTCACACGACCTTACTAATAAAAAAAACCTAAGAAATTTTCCAATACGATTTACTGCTCGTCCTTTTCGTAGGTGTATCTATATACTTTTGCATACGTACAAAGCATTTATGTTTTGTCAAATTTTTATATCTACCAGAAAAACTTTTTTTAGTTGAACTTCCACTTCACACCATTAAATGGTTTTTTGCAGCTTTACATGTACATTTAATGTAATCCGCGAGTCCGAGTAGTTGAATTTTTTCTTCATGTATCATCAAATGTCTCTTAACAATTCGTGGTAACTTTTATTTTTTTAAATACTCCTAGCCCTTATTTTGAATTTTTAAGCAGCATCATAAAGTTATTTCAATATTTTGTATTTTATTGTCATTTATTTCTTTAATTTTTTTTTTTTTTAGCAAGTTTCGAGTAAACACCAAAGCAATATAAATTGAAGTTAAACGAGGGCTACGAAAATTTGAGGTGGACATTTTCTGTAATAGCTCCTTATATTGGGTATATATATATATCTTTTATCAACAAATGATTAGAATTAAAAGTCCTGTTTTTGAAAACCCAAGTATAGGTAATTACTCGTTCATGATTCTATATAATTAGATTTTGGAAAAAAAAAATAACTAAGAATGTAAAATTAGAAGCTTTCCTATACCGATTGAGTCAGTGTCAGGGTGCAGCACATCGACCCTATGTGTACTAAGTATATGCGCGCGAAATTTCTTCAGCTAACAGTGAAAATAAACGCTAATTAGATATCGGAGGAGAGAAAGCAGAGTCTGCCTGCGCTGCTTTTTTTTTTTTTTTTTTTTTTTTTTTTTTTTTTTTTTTTATATTGGTAAAAAAGCAAACAAATCATGTATCTGTATTGCATCGAATGGAGATGCTATTGAAAAAATATCGCTCGAATCACAGCTAAACGCTGTAAATAAAGTATATAACAAACAATACTGCGAGAAAACTTGCATAACCGTGTAAATTGTAGCAACAAAATATATAGGTATGTAATACTTCACGTGCGGGCAAACGTCAAGCTTTTGAGCGCCACTTAGGAACGTGTATGTAGCTGTTACCAGTAGACAAAGTCGCTCAGTTTGAAACATAATTTTTTTTAAATTTTATGATCACAAATTACCGTCCTTTTCGCGATAGCTGCATTATTTACGGAGTTATGGCGATTTTAAGATTTTTATTGTTTTTACTCCCAAAATTCCTAATGTAGAGCATAGCCACTATTTTTTTTAGGCTACGTGTGATAAAAAGAGCTAGTCCAGAGGACATTTAAGTGCTTGGATTATGTATTTAGCTGTTACCAGTAGACAAAGTCGCTCAAATTAAAAAATAATTTTTTTTAAATTTAATGATCACAAATTACCGTCCTTTTCGCGATAGCTGCATTATTTACGGAGTTATGGCGATTTTAAGATTTTTATTGTTTTTACTCCCAAAATTCCTAATGTAGAGCATAGCCACTATTTTTTTTAGGCTACGTGTGATAAAAAGAGCTAGTCCAGAGGACATTTAAGTGCTTGGATTATGTATTTAGCTGTTACCAGTAGACAAAGTCGCTCAAATTAAAAAATAATTTTTTTTAAATTTAATGATCACAAATTACCGTCCTTTTCGCGATAGCTGCATTATTTACGGAGTTATGGCGATTTTAAGATTTTTATTGTTTTTACTCCCAAAATTCCTAATGTAGAGCATAGCCACTATTTTTTTTAGGCTACGTGTGATAAAAAGAGCTAGTCCAGAGGACATTTAAGTGCTTGGATTATGTATTTAGCTGTTACCAGTAGACAAAGTCGCTCAAATTAAAAAATAATTTTTTTTAAATTTAATGATCACAAATTACCGTCCTTTTCGCGATAGCTGCATTATTTACGGAGTTATGGCGATTTTAAGATTTTTATTGTTTTTACTCACAAAATTCCTAATGTAGAGCATAGCCACTATTTTTTTAGGCTACGTGTGATAAAAAGAGCTAGTCCAGAGGACATTTAAGTGCTTGGATGGTGTATTTAGCTGTTACCAGTAGACAAAGTCGCTCAAATTAAAAAATAATTTTTTTTAAATTTTATGATCACAAATTACCGTCCTTTTCGCGATAGCTGCATTATTTACGGAGTTATGGCGATTTTAAGATTTTTATTGTTTTTACTCTCAAAATTCCTAATGTAGAGCATAGCCACTATTTTTTTTAGGCTACGTGTGATAAAAAGAGCTAGTCCAGAGGACATTTAAGTGCTTGGATTATGTATTTAGCTGTTACCAGTAGACAAAGTCGCTCAAATTAAAAAATAATTTTTTTTAAATTTAATGATCACAAATTACCGTCCTTTTCGCGATAGCTGCATTATTTACGGAGTTATGGCGATTTTAAGATTTTTATTGTTTTTACTCCCAAAATTCCTAATGTAGAGCATAGCCACTATTTTTTTTAGGCTACGTGTGATAAAAAGAGCTAGTCCAGAGGACATTTAAGTGCTTGGATTATGTATTTAGCTGTTACCAGTAGACAAAGTCGCTCAAATTAAAAAATAATTTTTTTTAAATTTAATGATCACAAATTACCGTCCTTTTCGCGATAGCTGCATTATTTACGGAGTTATGGCGATTTTAAGATTTTTATTGTTTTTACTCCCAAAATTCCTAATGTAGAGCATAGCCACTATTTTTTTTAGGCTACGTGTGATAAAAAGAGCTAGTCCAGAGGACATTTAAGTGCTTGGATTATGTATTTAGCTGTTACCAGTAGACAAAGTCGCTCAAATTAAAAAATAATTTTTTTTAAATTTAATGATCACAAATTACCGTCCTTTTCGCGATAGCTGCATTATTTACGGAGTTATGGCGATTTTAAGATTTTTATTGTTTTTACTCCCAAAATTCCTAATGTAGAGCATAGCCACTATTTTTTTTAGGCTACGTGTGATAAAAAGAGCTAGTCCAGAGGACATTTAAGTGCTTGGATTATGTATTTAGCTGTTACCAGTAGACAAAGTCGCTCAAATTAAAAAATAATTTTTTTTAAATTTAATGATCACAAATTACCGTCCTTTTCGCGATAGCTGCATTATTTACGGAGTTATGGCGATTTTAAGATTTTTATTGTTTTTACTCCCAAAATTCCTAATGTAGAGCATAGCCACTATTTTTTTTAGGCTACGTGTGATAAAAAGAGCTAGTCCAGAGGACATTTAAGTGCTTGGATTATGTATTTAGCTGTTACCAGTAGACAAAGTCGCTCAAATTAAAAAATAATTTTTTTTAAATTTAATGATCACAAATTACCGTCCTTTTCGCGATAGCTGCATTATTTACGGAGTTATGGCGATTTTAAGATTTTTATTGTTTTTACTCTCAAAATTCCTAATGTAGAGCATAGCCACTATTTTTTTTAGGCTACGTGTGATAAAAAGAGCTAGTCCAGAGGACATTTAAGTGCTTGGATTATGTATTTAGCTGTTACCAGTAGACAAAGTCGCTCAAATTAAAAAATAATTTTTTTTAAATTTAATGATCACAAATTACCGTCCTTTTCGCGATAGCTGCATTATTTACGGAGTTATGGCGATTTTAAGATTTTTATTGTTTTTACTTCCAAAATTCCTAATGTAGAGCATAGCCACTATTTTTTTTAGGCTCTCTGTGGTGAATTAAGCTAGTCTGAAGAGTATAAGAGTGCTCGGAACGTGTATGTAGCTGTTACCAGTAGACAAAGTCGCTCAAATTAAAAAATAATTTTTTTTAAATTTTATGATCACAAATTACCGTCCTTTTCGCGATAACTGCATTTTTTACGAAGTTATGGTGATTGTAAGTTTCTAATTGTGTTAATTTTCAGTGAGATTTGTCTTTCTCCTCGAGTGTCAAAGTGCCTGACTTTGTCCATGTAGTTACATATATATATACATATAACTACTTAGTGCGCACGCTTTTTCTGTAAAATCAACTCTCCCCGTGAACCGCGGGCGCTCGAGCGCCGAGACAAATTGCCGCGGTATAACTGTTACACGTGTCAATTGTGCCATGTGCTACATACCTGGATATATAATATATATGTACGTGGGGATACCATGGGTGTTGGTTTTTTTTTTCTTTCCATTGTTCTATTCTTCCTCTTTTTCTCTTTCACGATACACATGACAGACTTCGCTGTTTTATTTTATTATCACATTTTACCGTATAGGAAAGCCTTGACTTTGTTGTGATGAATTTTTTTTATTTTCGACTTTCCGTATACGCGTTGGCCGCGCAAAACATGGTTCCTTAACTATTGTTAACTTTTATCGCAGCTCCCAAATGATTTTTTTTTCTTACATTACTCGAACGTTTTATAGAAACGTTTTTTTTTTTTTTTTATGTTCTCATAAGAATAATTGCTGTTCGCACATATCCGTGTATACATCATCGCGTAGTAGTAATTATCGACTCGTGAGTTTTTTTTACTTTCATACATCCAGAGGGACGCGGAAAGGCGTCACGTATATACTTTGACTCACTAACTAAAAATGATGTGATTGAAAAAAAAAAAAAAAAAACTGCACCGAGTGACGTGTGGAGAAAAAACAATTTTTCGCGGGCACCTTTGACTTTCCTAGCGCCACGGCTCGATCGATCGAAAGAGTATATCGTACGCACGAGCCTTTCAATTTTTCATGTCGCGTTATACCTTTCCAGTGCATCAGACATTTTTATAAAATACATTTTTTACGTTAAAAACATTATTTTTTCCTCGCGCTAAAAACGTGATACTATATATGTAAAAAAAGCCAGCTGCCAGCCACGTCTAGATCTTACTTTAGCTCAAAACATTATCATCCGTGTACACGCTGCGGTCGTCCACTTCGACTTGACCAATTGTTTTTTTCTTCTCCACGATGTACACACACACAGATGGAACAGAAGCAAATTGCTTGTATTTAAACATTTTCGCTAATCTCCGGCTAAAGTTGAGTTCAAGGGCCTGCGAGTCACCCGACTTTGTTGTACGACTTCAACACACCGGCAGCTCTGAAAAGTCTAAAAATAGTATAACCAACCGCGCCGTCTCACCCCATCCCCGCATAAACATCAGAGCACACACCCTCACGACGTAACATTCACCACGAATTAATATCATCTTTCCGCTTGCCATGTGACGAATAATAATGATGAAGAGGAAATACTTGCGACAAATCGAGGAGAGTAAGTATAACA
The DNA here is from genome assembly GCF_036245765.1 of Copidosoma floridanum. NCBI lineage: Eukaryota > Metazoa > Arthropoda > Insecta > Hymenoptera > Encyrtidae > Copidosoma > Copidosoma floridanum. Next base: position 35,801,025 of record NW_028321890.1, read on the forward strand.
ACTAGTTGGAAAGTGCCTTTGGCCTGACTTTTCCGGTGTCACCCCATACGCGTGTATATAATATATATGTACTCAATGTTGTACGTGAGGTACACGAAACGGTCAGCGAGCCTCCGTAGCATATACAGCGCGTCGCCTATTGACATAAATTTTCTTGGCTAGTCGCTCGAGTCAAGGCTACACCACCACCACCTCCTCCTCCTCCTCCTTATTCACGACCCAACACTGCACGTACGTATACCAGAGATTGTGCTTAATCTTTTGGCTTGAACTGAATTTAATTTCCATCCGAGTGTATACATGTAGTTGCGCACCTCATGCAGTGTGCGTATTTTTATGGTATATAGGTACGGGGTATACGGGTACATAATGTTTCTCTATTGATGCATTATGTGGGGACTCGGATTACCTAAATATATACTCGCGCGGTAAGATATTCTTTGTGATTGTACCTATACATATACGTGTACTCACTATAACTAAGGTTTTGTTTTTTAAGTTCACACATGGTGTTTGCCTTTCGCGAATATGTATATTTTATACTCGTACGACAATTGGATGTTGCAATCGTTTCCCTAAAACATAAATATGAATCATTTATTGATCAGTGCAGCGCTGATACTCCGATACTCCGAGGTGGCGAATAGAAAATAAACAGGGGTGTGATGACGGGGTCGTCGAAAATATCAAAAAACGGCATTTTAATGCAAGTGCGCCAAGGGATAATACTTATTGTAGGGAATGTCCAGGGGGAGGACATAATGCAGGAATTTTCATTTTGCGGCTGGGAAACAGCCAAGAATACAGTACCATGTGAGCAATTCCACGAAAACTTTATACTCGAGAGTCCTCGGAGTTTAGAAAAAGATTTTTTTTGTGTCAAGTACCTATAGGTGCATGCAATTCGTGTGAATATGCAGCCTCAAACAAGTAGTATAGGTATACTTTACTTGAAACTTTCCAGTTACATAACAAAATTTGACAACATTTGTTTTTCTTTTTCTCATTCCGGGAACAAATGTTTATACATATTTTCGGCTAAAACGTATAGATAAGATGTTTTGAATGCACCAAAGAAACGGCTACGTACATATGAAAAGCTGACCTTTTTACGTGTGCATACCGTACAAAAAATCGTGTGTAACATTATTATTATTATTATAGGTATTCCGTTGACGAATGAATTTTGGTATTTACGAGAAATAAATCAAAGTTAAAATAAAACCCACGTTATTCACAATTATAGGTATAGGCATATTGGTCACAGTGACGAAGAAACTATTGCGCAGAAATTAGAAAACAAGATTGGTAATCGAGCAAAAGGTTCTAGGGGTATACAGACGATAAACGAGAAGAGAGAGAGAGAGAGAGAGAGGAGGACTATATGATGCGCACGAAAAAATACAAGACAGTAACGAGCGTGTGTGTAGTACAACAGGCATCGTATCCGGATGTCGGGGGCGAGGAAGCTGCGAGGGTGCCCGCACGTGGACCACAATGCCAGGGCCGCCCCGCGCTCCTCTTAGGCGAAGCGACGCGACGGCCACCGACGACGGTAGCTCCGGCCGTGGTCGAAGCTAATATAGGGGGCCCACCCGAGCAGGGGCTACACAGCGAGAGACAACGCAAGGCGCCAATCAAAATACACACACACACACACATATAAAATACAGAAGCGCAGGCCACGCCAGGTGGTAGCGATCGCGGGCCCCGAGAGAGCCCGTCCGCCCGGCTAATATGCGTCCGCCGGTCTCCCCCGCCGGTGCAGGTGTCGGGCCCGGACTGGTGCTGCTGCTACAGGCGTGGCTGGTCGTCGGCGGCCCCCCTACGGCGAGGAAATCGCCACCGGGTAACCGCGGCGAGGGTGGCGGCGGTGCTTTACCCGTTGCCCCATCGTTGGTCGTTGGCGTCGCCCCGCATAGCCGCGGGGGACGAAGCGCGGACGCCGACTCGCTGTCACCCCCGTCCTCTGCTCGGTGGCGTCGTCTCCAGCGATGAACGCCCACCCGGCTCAGGACACGCTCGAGCTCGAGGTCTTCGAGGTGAGCTACAACGAGACTCGTGCCGCAAACAAAATTGGCCCCACCTGTGTACACTCTTATTAATTCCGGCACAAAGCCAACTGACGCTTTGGGTGCTCGAGTTAGTGAATCGGCAGAGGGTGGGTGCGCTCGTTTTTGGCACGGGTCCCCAATAATTGAGGAAAAAAAATTCCTTCGCAGTTCCATGAATCATCTTTTTTTTTTTCTTTTTTTTTTTTTTTTTCGACCCGCGGAAACTCAAAGAACACGCGAACTTTTCGTATACGACGTGCGTCTCGCCTACTTTTTTAACGCCAGGGTTGGAGTTACTTTTCAACCGCGTATACATGGTAATCATTTTTGAATGAGCTTTGGACGGGACTTGGGTACACATATAAATGCGGCTTCCAAACTTTTACGTTATACGTGATGGGGTGTATCGATCATTGCAACGTAACTCTCTCTTTTTTTTTTACCTTCGAAGCGTATTCAAAAACATTCCACGCGCGAGTTTTGAGAATAAAAAAAATTCGGCTCCAGTGGAACTCCCTTTTTTTTCGTAACATACATATATATATAATATACGGAGGATCGAAACAATAAAAAAACAATCGCGTAGGTGCGATGCGAGGGGGACGAGGAGATGGGCGTCCCGAGCGAGGAGGAGCCGAGCGGCCAACCTCGGCAGGAGGGCCGGGGTAAGAAGCTCGCGCGACCCACCATCAGGTGCGCCCTGGCCGAGGCGGAGGAGGAGGACGAGGAGACGCAGCCGCGGCGTAGCGAAGACGAGGAGGCAACAGAGGAGGAGGAGGAGGAGGATGAGTCGAGGGCAACAACGAGGTGCGGCTGTGTACGGCGAAGGCGCCGAAAGCTCGGCCAGCGGAGGAAGAGGAGCCGGCGGGTGCAGCGCCAGGACTCGTGCTGTCTGTCGCTCTCCACGACCACCATCGCCGGGACCGCCTCTGACTTTGAGCCGACTATGGTACCCACCGATGTACATTTTTGCTCCCACGATGGCGATATTATATATACATTATGTTTTTTCACTCGACGTATACAGTATTTATCGACTCGCGGGGACGAAGGGGTTTAATTGATTCGACGCGCCTTTCGGGATATAAACGCTATATGGCTGGATTAATTATTATTATCATTATCACATCAGCTGTGAATATTAAAAAAAAAAATACGGCTGAAGCATTGGATTGAAAATTTCTTGATTCCGGTTGAACTTTAAACAACAGTATATATACGCATCGAACGGTCATGTGTGATTATACGAGATTCTCTGTGTTTATTTTACTTTTTTTTTTTTTTTACTTATTCCGTTGCGTAGAGTTGGTCGAATAATTGTTTAGCGTAACGATGTACCGCCCTGAATATATATATTTATCAAACGATGTACAACTCGCTTGATTTAGATGAATTTAATCTAATCTTTATGTCGAATGCCCGTACCTTGATTTTACGAAAAAAAATCACAATTGAATAAATGGTAATTACTATACCGTTAAACAAATGACTAGTGGAAAAAACCGATTTATTGGTAAAAAACATAAGTATGGAAGTCCAGCGTGTGGAGCCACTCCTTTCTCCCCTGTTGATATAGGCCGCCGATCGAATAAACCAAGCCTCGAAAAAAAAAAAAAAAAAAAAAAAAAAAAAAAAAAAAAAAAAAAAAAAAGCCCCGTATATGCAATGATGAAAAGAAAATTGCCTCGAAGCTCGGTATCCCCGGCAACCCCACGTATAATAAGCATTGGAAAAATCAAACAGCAGCCAGCGCGGGGCAACGCGAGCTCGTCGCGGGAGGACACGAGCAACGCGACGGACGGCCTGTGCTCCTCGAAGCGGGACTCGTCGAGCAGTTTAGGGGGCGCGAGCGCCCGGCACACGAGGCTGCGCGACAGTCTCCTCACCGTCCTCGGGAAACTCGTCGTGTGGAAGGGCGCCCGCTACAGGACAGCCACACCGAGCGCCAACAACGCGGCCACCGGGGCAGGGAGTGCCACCGGCAACGCCACCCCGAGCTCGCCCCAATCCACCACCGAGTGCATGGGCCGCGGCGCCGGCTTCTTCGTCACCGAGGACTCCCGCAGTAAGGCCTCTCGTCACTCTCGTCCTCGTCATAGCTGTATAATAGTCATAATAACAACATACCTTTATATAGCACGCTGACGCTCGATCAATTTTTTATTCATACCTTACTGTTTTGTACGCCCAATTGTTTTTTGTTATACCCACATACTTATATAATTATATGTAGTTCAACGTATACAAGTATAATGTATATCTTCTACAGAGTTGCTCCGCCAGTCCCATCTTGAATACTACCTTTTTTTTTTTTTTTTTTCTTGCTGTAGGATAAATATTGTGTGGCTTTTTTTTTCAATTTCTCAACGCTAACTAGAGAAATGCAACAGAAAAAGCAAAGTTTATTGGGGAGTATAATTATGTGTATGTGCAATTTGTGCATCGTATATATAACTTATGTAGCCTTTTCGTTGGTAGAAAAATTTTAATACTGAGTATGTTGTAAAAGCTTGTAAATTGTGCATGTAAAAAATTTCAAGTAGATATAGAAATAACAATATTATTTATAGTATGTAATTATATATGTTCGTGTATCATAAATGTATATAGGTAAATGGTACTGAAGTATGGGGGAGTGATAAAAACACACAATACAATATCGCCTTTGCTACTTATTGGCTCTCGAAACAGGAAATAAAACGATACTTATACACGTGTATGGATACTCCTATTGGGAGTTACGCGAGAACAAAAATTTTCGACCAATCGTTTCCCCAAAATCTACAATATACTTATAATATATAGCACCTCGGTAAAAAAAAAAAACAACAATTGTTACATATCTACTGATTCTAAATTTCATTGGACTACAAATGCAAGGAGATGGAGATTCGCGGGCACGACTCGTCATCGGTTGCCGCTCATCGACCGCGACGTGCACTCGTGCTGAAAAATAGAACTTGCATGCAATGTAGGTACCCCGGAATTAATTTCTCTCTCGCTCTTTCTTACTATTCTCTCATAAGTATACGGTGGATACTTACTTGACGGAGAGATATTTGTGGAAAAGCGCGAGCAATTCCTTATGTATATAACAATCCAAATGTACAATCTCGGACGGCGCCCGGAAATCGTGTACATATCGTTAGTGAAAGCGTCGTATTAGTATTTAACTCTACAATTGGGCTGTGGAAATTTTTTATATTTATAATTACATTACCAAACAAAACGTATAAGTAGTTTTTATGTATAGATGATTTGTGCCACTTTGTGCCTATTTCAGTAGGATTTTTTTTTTTTTTCTTGACGATTTTAAATGCCTGTATTGGTAAAATCGACAGCTGTTCGGTGTATACCTATACCCAAGAGACTCGGAATCACTGCTCGGTTAATTAAAAGTGCACTCTAGTTTATTTACTACCATATATATAGGTAATATGACGGCGCTCGATTTATCCGGTTATGCAAACGCCCCCCTCCCTTCCCCGCCAAAAGTGTAAATTTGGGTGTATGACGGTTACATTATGTATATGCTCTTGGTTTCGTTTCGCGCGTGTGCGCTTTAAACGTCAGAAATGAGATTTTTCTTATGCGTGTACTACTTTATACTTACATGCACATTTTTCAAAATGTATTTCGAGGTCGTTTACATCCCAACTCACCGTGTAAGTACGTCACTCGTGAAAAAGTGTCGAGAAACAGGAGTTTAATATACTTATATTCATGTATAAGTATATGGTAAAAATTATTTTCAAAAAAACTTTTTCCATAAGAAATAAACAACTTTCATTTGCACACATGCGTACACGCACACACTTACTCGTAGGTACTGCTAAGTAAAAGTAGATATTATGCATGCGATAATTATCATAGGCGTGTATGTATCAATATTATTATTATTATTGTGCGTGGATTATGGTAAAAGTAATAATAGTGCCTATGGATACCAAAAAGCTCGTTCGCAAAAGAAAAATCCTTGATTGTTTTGATGTTTTGTTTTTTTTTTTTTTTTTTTTTTTTTTTTGTAAATGTTAAATAAATGTAAACTGTTTGATACGATGGTGCTAAATTTTTTGTTAAATTTTTACAATTGCAGAAACAGAAAGGCGAATTCGCGCCAGCAATCGCGAGTACAACTTGCAATTCAACTATGCGGTAAGTTGTAATTTATTTTCGAAAATTAGATGAAAAAAAAAAAATAGAAAAGAAACATAAATTTTGCAAACGCGATAAGTAACATGTACGTATGTCTGTATATTATAAATATATGTGTACATCCAATCGCAATTGCAGAACAATTACATCAAAACGTCCAAGTACACGGTCCTGACGTTCCTGCCGCTAAATCTGTTCGAGCAGTTCCAAAGGCTCGCCAACTTTTATTTCCTCTGTCTGCTCGTGCTCCAACTGATACCCGCCATATCGTCCCTCACCCCCATCACCACAGCTATACCCCTCATCGGGGTACTCACCCTCACTGCCGTCAAAGACGCCTACGACGACTACGTAAGTGTATATAACTTTTCTTTTTTCCCCTCCAACACAACATGAAAATTTTTAAACTTTCGAATCGTATTTTCTTCGATTCAGCAACGACACAGCAGCGACTCGCAGGTGAACAATAGGAAATCGTGGACCCTGCGGGGCACGACCCTGCGCGAGGAAAAATGGTCCGAGGTCCAAGTTGGCGACGTCATACGCATGGAGAACGACCAGTTTGTCGCCGCCGACGTTCTTTTGTTATCGACGAGCGAGCCCAACGGCCTTTGCTACATCGAAACGGCCGAGTTGGACGGGTTGGTTTTCTTTTTTCTTTTTTCTTCCTTTTTTTTCCCTCAACGTCATCATTCACGTGTTTAATTGTTTGATTTTCATCGCGCGCAGGGAGACGAATTTAAAGTGCCGGCAGTGCTTGCCAGAAACTTCCGAGATGATGGACAATCACGAGCTGATCGGCGAGTTCGACGGTGAAATCCTGTGCGAGCCGCCCAACAATTTGCTTAACAAATTCGACGGCATTCTCACGTGGAGGGGCAAAAAGTGGGTATAAACACTTTTTTTTTTACCTCGTTCGTCATTTTTCTTCCAACGTTTAATTTGTCTTGTTGTCAATGATCCAAAAAAAAAAAAAAAAAAAAAAAACAGGTACATACTCGACAACGACAAGGTCATATTGCGGGGCTGCGTGTTGCGCAATACCCAATGGTGCTACGGTATAGTGATCTTTGCGGGCAAAGACACGAAATTGATGCAAAACTCGGGTAAAAGCAAGTTCAAGAGGACCTCGATAGACAGGCTGCTGAATTTACTCATTATCGGCATTGTCCTGGTTCTGCTCTCCCTGTGCGCCTTCTGTTCCGTTGGCTGTGGCATCTGGGAGAGCCTTGTTGGACGCTACTTTCAGGTACCCATATACGTATATTCCAACTGGGGATAAAAAAAAAAAAACATTATACGAAAAAAAGCGCTCAATCAATGGAGAAATCATTGCATGCAATTTTGTTGATGTAAAGATTCAACGTAATAAGACTTTATAAAAAAAAGTAAAAGGGATTGTACAAAAAGTGGGTTAAATTTCTTGCTTTGAGTATCTTTACAGTCAACATCGTTAATTTTATAAAAGTTGTTTTTTTTATTTTGGATTTCCAAATTGCGGCTGTCCAAACACGTGTGTATCTATATTTGCTATAAAAATTAATGAATTGAACGAAAAAAAAAAAAAAAAAAAAAATTGTACAGGTGTACCTGCCGTGGGACTCGTTGGTGCCGAGCGAGCCGTACATAGGGGCCACAGTGATAGCCCTACTGGTGTTCTTCTCTTACGCGATAGTATTGAACACTGTGGTGCCGATCAGCCTGTACGTCTCGGTCGAGGTCATAAGGTTCGTACAGTCGTTTCTCATCAACTGGGACGAGGAGATGTACCACGCGCCCACCAATACCCACGCCCGGGCACGCACGACTACCCTCAACGAGGAGCTCGGCCAGATACAGTACATATTCTCGGACAAGACGGGCACCCTTACCCAGAACATCATGACGTTCAACAAGTGCTCCGTCGCCGCGCAGTGCTACGGGGACGTGATCGACGAAGCGACCGGTGAAATCGTCGATCTTGTCGAAGTCAGGGTGAGTTTTCTTTTCTTTTTTTTTTTTTTTTTCTCAAACTCGTATGTGCGTGTTGTAAGTATTGTATGTCACGGATATAGTAGTCGCATTTTTACGAGAGTCCGATAGTTTTAGCACTGGATTTTTTTATTTTATTTATATACATACTCAAAGAGGTTTTCAATTTTTCATAAAATAAATTTTTTTTTCTATGTTGGTTATACTCCGTTTGATTAATCGAACAATAATGTTGTCTCTATAAATTCGAGGGTAATCAAATTTCCTTTTCATCATTTTTGCGTGATCATTTGATACATTGAATTAATAAAAGTTGTTTTTTTTTCTTTCCATTATTTATTGTCTGTGTATTTTTCGATGTCGAATTTGAAGTCGCACTGCTTGACTGAAAACTCACGCACACGAAAAATTTCAAATCCCGTACCTCCCTTCTATCCGTGCAGACGTTGGAAACGTTTTCGTTACGCAATTCGATGTTTCATACACCGCACTGATCAGTGATTCTTACTTGTTCAATTTTGTCGATGTTTTACACACGTTTCGCTTATTTTACAAAACTTACTTGTTACGTCGACGCACATGTTACAAGGAATGTTCCCCAAAGTAAGAAGACAACGCCCAGAAATTTAATGTAATAACTGTGTACGCGAAAAAGAAAAAAAAAAAAAAGGAATTAAAAATTTTTGCCAACAAAATCCTCTCCCTTATAATTAGAAGAGCATGTGTGTGTGCGCGTGTGCCCGTGCATGTACCTCATTATTTGTGTATACCTATACCAACGAGTGTAGACAGAATCAAAGGCCGAGCGCACGCCGAAAGTCAAATGGAAAAACGGTCAAGAATTTGTCCACTCGCCCCTAACTAGTGGCGCTAATGCTCGTCTGCTGGAGCAAGCCGATCTAGTGTCCAATACGACGCCCGAGCCGGCCGGCATCAACGGCGATGCCAAAGTTCCACTTAAATATTCAGTACGCATGCAAATAAATACATACATACATACATATACCTAATATATTTAACTCTCTTGCTTTAGCTCTGCTTGTAATATATTGGTCGTACTAAAAATTACCTACATTTTTCCATGTGAAATTTTTCCTGTGCTTTTATACTGCTTGAAAGCTTACGGCGCATTTGCATGGTTTTTCTCCTCCACGTGTTGTAACGCTCTCGCACACTTTTGTCAAGCTCGGCAAAAGCACTTTTTCGTATTTTTCACCAGCTTTACGCTTATTTATTTGCTCCTCCCTCTATCTCCCTCCCCCGACCCTTTTTTTGCTCCAAAAATCATTTGTAAGCGCCTGGCGGTATTTTTTCTATGGGCAGGTATATATACACGTACTCGTCGAGGGATTTTTCCATATTCTTGGTTCGTGGCTCTCCATTAACATTGAGATCGCAACACTTTGTAGCCTCTTGACTTGTACTTTTTTTTCACAGCTGTATGAACTGCGTAAATTTTTTCTTTCAAAGAGCTATCGTCAAAACATCGTGGACGCACTTTTTTTTTTTTTTTTTTTTTTTTCTTCCTTGCCGCTTTCTCAAAGAGGAACGAGAGCACCTCTGTAAAAAAGGTGATATATTTTTCGAGTCCCCGTGTATATTATCTCCGAGTCGAGACAACACGCGTGTCATTTTTACAATAAATGCGTGTCTGCAACTTGTAAATTATTGTACTTGTCGGCTATGTGAAAATAATTTTATGATGTACATACATCGAAGCACTTGAAAAAAGTTTATACATATTATACTGGACAACTTTGCAAAGGAGAACTCTTTCAGAAAGCGCATTTCGCAAAAAAAAAATGCGTCTACCAGATACGAATATACATTTTATATACTCAGCTTGATGCGAAAAGTAAAAATACCCGTAGTCAACGTCTCTGATGATAATCATTCGTTTTTTTTTTTTTGGTCCTTTGGGGAAAAAAAAAAAAAAAAAAAAAAATACAGACAGTGCCGTCGATCGATTTCTCATTCAACAAGGACTACGAGCCGGACTTCAAGTTTTACGACCCGAGCCTGCTCGAGGCGGCGAAGCTGGGCAACGAGGACGTGCACTGTTTTTTTCGCCTGCTGGCGCTCTGCCACACGGTCATGGCCGAGGAGAAGAACGGCCACCTCGAGTACCAAGCCCAATCGCCGGACGAAGCGGCCCTGGTCTCGGCGGCGCGCAACTTCGGCTTCGTCTTCCGCGAGCGCTCCCCCAACAGCATAACCATCGACGTCAACGGCAAACGCGAGATCTACGAGTTGCTATGCATCCTCGACTTCAACAACGTTAGAAAGAGAATGTCGGTCATACTGAGGAGGGACGGTAAGATCAAGTTGTACTGCAAGGGGGCGGACAACGTCATATACGAGAGGGTGAAAAAGGGTAGCGACGACATGAAGGCCAAGACCCAAGAGCACCTCAACAAGTTCGCCGGCGAGGGTCAGTCCACGATGGCTTTCTTTATACTTTACATGTTGTGCGTGAGTGCAGGCTTTGGCTCGTTGGTCTTGATGGTTGGTGTTGTTTTTCTTAGGCCTGCGAACGCTGTGCCTGTCGACAAAGGACCTGGACGAGAGTTACTTCAACGATTGGAAGCAGAGGCACCACGAGGCGTCGCTCAGTAACGAGAACAAGGACGACAAGCTTGACGCGATTTACGAGGAGATCGAGAAGGACATGACTCTACTGGGTGCCACGGCCATCGAGGACAAGCTCCAGGACGGCGTGCCCCAGACGATCGCCAATCTCAGTCTTGCCGGTATCAAGCTCTGGGTACTCACGGGTGACAAACAAGGTATAGTGTATACTTTGACGGTCAGTGTATATGTGTCATTCCGCGAGTATACGAGTTGCTTGTGTGATTGACGGTGATGTCGGATCTTTTGCAGAGACGGCTATCAATATCGGCTACTCGTGCCAGCTGTTGACGGATGATCTGACGGACGTGTTCATCGTGGACGCTGTGACCTACGACGGCGTCGAGACCCAGCTGACACGGTATCTAGAAACAGTTAAAAAAGTCACTTCGAATCAACAGAAGAGGCCGACTCTCTCCATCGTCACGTTCAGGTGGGACAAGGAAAGGTCAGGCAAACGAAAGAGACGGAGTACGATCTTTATTAAATAACTATGTACTGTATACTTACTCATATCTCTTTGGCGTTTTTATTCCCCCACGTATATAGGCTTTAAATTGATTTACTTACATTTACACTCAACCCACCCCCCTCTATTTATTTTTCCCTTGTTTGGAAGAGCTTACAATGTACGATGTTACTTTTACACGCGTTATATTTTTTTCCTTAATGTAATCAAAGTAAATGTCTCAATATTTTATCAAGGAACGATATCTCCGCGTTTCTTAAAATCTCCGATGTTTATAACCATACATAACGTTAAAAAACAAAAAATGTTAATTAAATGCATGCAATCGAAACAAAGTTCAATAAATTCTTATGTATTTTTTTCTAGGAAGCCAATTTCTTTTTATAATATGAACTTCCCTAAACCTTCTCCAAGTGTAAAAGTAGCTTGTACAATAATGTTTGGAATAGTAAAAATTTACACATCTAATTACTATATTTTTAGGTAGAACTGCTTGTAAAACAATACATTCGATACCTTTTAATTTCATCTGTATACATGTATAGTTACATCGATAATTCAGTATTGTATGAGTAATAGTTATTACTTAATGCTTGATTATTCACTCCTTCTCTTTCTGTATGCTTAACATATCGAGACCTTTTAAATAACAAGAATCCAAGAATCCGTAGTCACGTTTGCTAGTTTCTCATTTCATCTGATCTTTTATCATGCTACCAAAAAGTTTGTAAAAAATCATGTAGAAAATTTAGTTTGGACTAAAGGGATTACATTTTTGGGCAAACTTGTACCATGTAGCAGTGGCTTAACTACAGTTTATAATTGTGAATTAAAGGCTTGTCTTGATAACTATACGAATCTCGCGGACGTGACACGAAGCAAAGATTTCATTAATCCAAACAAAGATTTTATTGTCAAACAATAGCGATACAGAGTACAACAATCCAACTAGGGAAGAGGCTGACGATCAAGAGCCGGATGACTTACAGCCGGCTTTCGCAGTGGTCATCAATGGCCATTCCTTAGTTCACGCACTGCATCCTCAGATGGAGCAACTATTTTTAGAAGTCTCTTGCCAATGTGAGCCACAAATCGAGCGGTCATTTGTGCTAAAAGAAAGAATAATGTTAACTTGATTTTTCTTTCCAGGTAAATCTGTGATCTGTTGTCGAGTAACGCCTCTGCAAAAAGCAATGGTGGTCGAGCTCGTGAAGAAAAGTATGAAAGCCGTGACGTTAGCGGTGGGTGATGGGGCCAACGACGTATCCATGATAAAAACCGCCCACATAGGTGTCGGCATAAGCGGCCAAGAGGGTATGCAGGCAGTATTAGCTTCGGACTACTCGATAGGACAATTTAGATTTCTCGAGAGGTTGCTCTTAGTTCATGGCAGATGGTCCTATTACAGAATGTCCAAGTTCCTTAGATATTTTTTCTACAAAAACTTTGCGTTCACTCTATGTCACATTTGGTTCGCCTTCTTTTGTGGATTCAGCGCACAGGTAAGGCTCATTTAATGTTTTTGGCTTGAAGAAAATTGCTTTTCAGTTTTTCCCAAAATGATGAGTATAAGGCGAATATGATTCCAGAGATTCCCACGTTAAGTTATCTCCGCGGTTGAGTCTTAGGAAATTGAATATTTGATTTACTACTGATTATTGCCCTGCATAAACTGACATTGCACAACGCTATTTCGCACTTTTTTGTTTTTCTAACAATTCGATTTTCTCTTTTTCAGACCGTTTTCGATCCCATGTACATTTCCGTCTATAACTTGTTTTACACGTCACTACCCGTTTTGGCAGTCGGCGTATTCGATCAAGATGTCAATGATAAGAACAGTTTGCTGTACCCAAAACTATACACACCGGGTCTTGAGAATCTGCTTTTCAACCGAAAAGAATTCTTCATGAGTGCTGTTCACGGCTTGTTTGCCAGTTGCGTGATTTTTTTAGTGCCCTATGGTAAATGACAGTTTTTATTTATCAAAAATTTGCATGCTTTTCACAAGAATCAGTTAAAACCTCTAATTTTTCATTTACTTTTATTTTTTAGGAGCATACAGGGACGGCGTTTCTCCAAGGGGCTACATACTTTCGGATCACATGCTTTTTGGCAGCGTGGTGGCTACGGTATTAGTTATAGTTGTGACTGCTCAAATAGCTCTCGACACATCGTACTGGACGATCGTCAATCATTTTATGGTTTGGGGCTCTCTCATTTGGTACTTCATTTTAGACTTCTCTTACAATTACGTCGTAAGAGGCAGCTACGTGGGCAGCCTTCAAATGGTGAGTGCATGTATAAATTACCTGGTTGCACCATCACGATTCACATGTATAATGTTATACTGAAAATGTACATTACACGCAGGCAATGTCGGAGGCGACCTTTTGGTTCGTGTCGGTGATATCGTGCATCATGCTCGTGATCCCGGTGCTCTCGTGGCGCTTCTTCTTCGTGGACGTGCGGCCAACGCTGTCGGACCGTGTGCGGCTGAAACAACGCCTCGTCCAGATGCGCACGCGACAGAGCCAGGACGTGCTACGGACGCCATCGACAAGGCGCACGCGGCGCTCGTTGCGCTCGGGTTACGCGTTCGCGCACCAGGAAGGCTTTGGCCGGCTCATCACGTCCGGCAAGATAATGCGCAAACTGCCCAACGGCTCGGACTTTAAGTTCTTCACGTCGAACAACGTGTCCAGGCAGGTGAGCAGCATCGCCACCAACTCGCCGAAAGAGAATAACTCCAGGAACTCGCACGTATCAGACGGCGTGATAATACCCTGAGGTGGGCCTCGAATTCTCTCCCTCTCAGCCACGTCAACTTCGTTGATACCGTCATTGTTGATAATGTTGTTATAATTGTTACTACTGCCGTAGCTGCCATTGACGTGCTTAAATTGTGAAGGGAGCAAACAATTCGCACCCCTCTTGTGCTATATATATCAGGACCTGATGAAACAAACTCTCTGTTCCTCTTTTCGCCAGGTCGAATATGTATTATTTTGTGATACGATGATGCCGCCATTTATTTTGTTTGTTTTTTTTTTTTTTTTTTTGTTTCTCGTTGTCTTTTGAGCTTTAACTAAGTCTTATGATAGTGAACGAACGCTAAAAACTACGTTAGCACGAAGACAAACGAAACATATGAATCAGTGCAGATTATGTATGATGATGACTTAACTGAAGAAACAGATGAAAAATATGTGATTAATGAAATGCTTTAGATATTCAAGTATTACGTAAGCGCATTTTGAATAGGTGTATTTATCTTTATTTTTACAAAGACATGGGAGCATTTAGTTTGCAGATGAGTGAATGTAGTTACAATTTCTTTTTGTAAGAAAATTTTTAAAAAGTAATGCCATAAACTAGATTTTTTTCTTGTTTAACCAATTCTAAAGATAATTTTTTCATTTCTTGTAAATGGTTTGCGTAATACTTGCAGAGTCGCGTTTCATACTATTAAATTTAATTTTTTTGGCACGATTGATACATACGAGTGCCTTATTTTTTTTGTTATTCGAAAAATATATTTTTTTGTTACCATTATTTGACGGTTGTTTGGAAAAACACATTAAATTGAGAAAATTATTTTTTATTATAACTTTTTTAATCATGAAATTTTTTTATATTTGTTTGAGTTGATATACCTATACCACAAAAAATCAAACTGGTGTACCAATCGAAATCATGTAAGAATCTGCAGTTCCTGTGTCCATCGAATTTAAACGTGTATAAAACGTTGAATACACATAAAACAGGATCGCAGATAGTAATTAATTGAAAGAAATTTTTTTGTGTGGTGACATAATGAGTAGCAAATATGGTTACATCCAGTAATTGCCTTTGTAAAACGTTAACACAACAAACAAAAATAAGTCCTAGCATTGATTGTAAATATTTCAAAGAGATAGATATTCATATACATATACA
Organism: Copidosoma floridanum; assembly: GCF_036245765.1. Lineage (NCBI taxonomy): Eukaryota > Metazoa > Arthropoda > Insecta > Hymenoptera > Encyrtidae > Copidosoma > Copidosoma floridanum. The sequence continues at coordinate 35,816,241 of NW_028321890.1, forward strand.
TAAATATATAAATATTGAATGTTAAAGATAAATTTTGTAAAGAAATTAATATATAATATAGATAGAATGATTAAAAAAATAAATAAATACGAGGATAGTAATTATGTATGCATATAATGTTGACTGACTACTGGTTATAATATATTAAAAAGAAAAAAAGAAAACAGTAGTAATACAATATTTACGGTATTTCTACTTTTAATATTGAAAAAATAAAATTTAAGACAAAGTAGGTTACTTGAAAAGAGTGTTTTACAATAAAACTATCAGTTAATACACGGAACCATCGAAAACATTATTATCATCGCTATTACTATTTATTATCGTGCCTCATCGCAACTAGCTGAAATCTTAATGCTCTAATAAAGCACTGCTAAAAAATTTTCTCGTATGTTCAATTGTTATTCACCCTTTTATTTTTAAAAGCTGCATTTGACTGTGTTTTAACGAACATAAAAAATATATTTATACATTTTTTATAAAACTTGAATACTAGATAATTGAAAGATGTGAGAAAATTGTGCTTATCGGGACTCAAAAGTCCACAAATAGTAGTAATTAAGATAAACGCCAAGTTACCAGTAACTTTGTGTATGTTAACACTGTCACAAAAATGTTCTCAATTCTTTGTCAAGTTTCACATTAATTCAGAGACTGTTAGGGGTCGAGAGAAAAAATAAAGATTTTATTAATCCATGACAATGATAAAATTTTTATGAATACCGATGAGTTACACGAATAAATAGGAATCGTATAATAATCAAATTGTGGGAATGCTAAATTATTTCAAAGTGCAAATACTGTCTCTTTTAGTAACGCAAAAACATATATTATATTTCGAGCAGTTAAGCGAGAGATTTAATTTTTTGTATGAAAAATAACGAAAACTGTAAATATAATGAAGGAGACAATGCACAGCCTATATATGTGTACATATATGCGCGTATATTTTTTGTATTTCAGTGTAATTTATTGTATGTAAAAGCAATCGTATTATTTTAAGTATTATCTTTTTTTTTATCATTCACGCGAATTCACTGTTGAGTTGTTTTAGTTGTATATTGTAATTGTCTTATTGACTGTTTATTATTGTAAATTATAATGAAATATTTTATACAACGGGCTCGTGCATTAAATTTAGCACGATGGAGTTAAGAAAATACATGGTTACAATAAAATGTTCCTTATGTAAAAAAAAGCACACGTGGCTGGGATAAGTGGGAAAAATTTAATTATTCAATTTTACACTGCGTGCTTATATTTTGTGGGTGATTTCTATCCAACCAAAAGAAACATCTTTGTGCAAGTCGCTAGATTAAAAAAAAATGTGTATTTAATAGCTTAATATGGTCAAAACGCAGTCGTAATTCATCAAATTAATATTGTGTAAGTTTAAGTACTTTTATTTATAAAAACAGACAAATTGGACTTTTTTAAGATAAATTTTGAGTTAATAATTAAACAAAAATTTTGTTTAATGTTTAAGGTTTTGCAAAAAAATTTTAATGGCATGAAAAATAAAAAAATTGTTTAATGTTTTTATTTTTTGTTGAAAAATATTAAAAATTTTGAAAGTCCATGTATTGAGTCAAAAAAATTTTTTATCATTAGTTCTTAAGTACAATCAGAAGTTAAATGTTTTAAATGGAAGGGACCACTTTCACTTTTACATATAAATTCTTTAATAATATTAATTTAATAATGTGTCTTTTTATATATATATAAATACAATAAATAAGTGCAAGTGCACATTTCAATATGCTGGGAGCAGTGGAAGATTTACGAAAATTAATAAAATAACAAGAACGTGCGGTGATTGCATATGGCCTTATCAGTAATAGAAATTTAAATTGTAATTATAAGATTTTTGTTCAGTTATTCACGTTTATAACTTAGAATAAGTTTATTTTCAAGGCTCAGCTTTTTACATGTATAAATTTAAAATTTCGTTAACCCTAATACTATTTAAAATAATTTTGAAGCACTGATAATTCGTAAAGATTTATTTATCTACTCTGTCCTAAGTTGAATCTTAAATTAAAAGGACATAAATGTGAAAATCTTTAAAAACACATTTTTATTTACATCTCATTTGTTTCTGCTGTACATGACATTATGATTGATACTTTTAATGTAAATTTACTCGAGAAATGTTTTACACTTTTTCACTAAATATTAAATGTTTATCCAATGTGTCATTTCTTATAAAGAATTAGTTACAATTATTTATAACATAATTTCTAATTTATCTAAAGTGTTCAAGAGCAGTAGAATTTTTTTTTCGATCTAGCTTCAGGTACGTCTGTTACATTTCTACTGATCTTTGATAATAAAAACACAATTATTAAAAGAGAAACACCAGCGAAAATAAAAATTTTATTACTAATTTTCAGTTTATAAGAAATAAATGCAGTCACTTATTGCATTGAAACAAGTGTTTATTATTGTGTGAAGAATTATTGTTCTTACCTCGGGCAGTTCTCTAGTACTTTGGATGTCACATGAGGTGAATATCCAAGTCCCTTAGGCCTCTGGATAGCCACGGTGGAAATGACATTCATGTGACTAAAACTACTATTATTTTATTACAATAAGTTTAAAATTTTAACAAACTGAACCGAAAAATTCATAGCCCTAATTTTAATATGATTTGTACATTATTAATTATTTCCTTAACTCGATGAGAGAAGTGGAACATTGAAATTACCCTTTAAGTATTAAAATTGCAGTCTTTTGGCTAAAGAAGCTCCATCAGTGGCCTCTAACAATTTTCTTTTCAAACTTGGCTTATCTTCTGGCAGTCTTTTAATGGAATTTGGAAATGGTAGCTTATCTTTTGGTGTAGGTGGTGGATTATTGCTAAAGTAAGGCATCTGTAGTGCTTGATCACAAGTACATCTGTCCAAAGGATTAATATTTAACAAACTGGTAAGTAGGTCAAGGAGATCATCGGCAGCAGCGGTAAATATGTCTCTCAATGGTACGGCTGGAAAGGGCTTGAATTGTATGAAATCTGGTAACTGTGTCACTCCAGGCCACGTTTCTTCAGTTGGCGTTCCAAGGGCCTAAAATGTTATAAGTATTAAATGCTCATGATTTTTCGTTGCCTCTTGTGAACTAAATATTTTTTCAAGTAAACATACCTGAAAAATTTTAGTCAGCTGATCCAAGTCAGATTCCCCTGCAAAGAATGGACATCGAAGCAACAGCTCAGCGAGTATACACCCAACAGCCCACATATCGATTCCCCTACCATAAAGCCTTGCTCCATAAAGCAACTCTGGTGCTCTGTACCATCGAGTCACTACTTGATGTGTATTTATTCTGTTTGGGGATCCAAAAAACTTTGCCAAACCAAAATCACCAATTTTAAGCACACCTTCACTGCTAATGAGTAAATTGTTAGGCTTTAAATCTCTATGAAGGATCCAGTTGAAGTGCAAATAATCAAGGCCTTGTAGAGTTTGTATCATGTAAGCCTTGATGTTAGCAGGTGACAATACTATGTTGCTGTCTTTAATAATAACTTCTAAATCGGTATCCATAAAGTCAAAAACTAGTGAAACGTTGGATTTATAACCGAAAACATCTAAAATGAAAAGAATAACTTTCGAAACTTTTTTTATTGGTAACTCAACAAAATTTGTAATCAAGTAGAACTTACCTAACAATCCAATAATATTTTCATGCCTCAACTCTTGTAATAATTTTATTTCTCTCAAAGCAGTTCTGTTTATCCCATCTTTAGCTTCCGCCCGACTTCCAACTTTAATCTAATATTTAAAAAAAAAATTGATACAACTGGTGAGTTTTTTTTTTTTTTTTTTTTTTTTCATTATAATAAATTAGTAAGAAAACCTTTTTGACGGCCACGATGTTGTTTGTCACATTGTCTTTAGCCTTGTAAACTGTGGCAAACTAGGTAATCAAATATTCAGAAAATTAGTTTGCGAATGGATGTTTAATTTTTATTCGTAATTTTTTTCCAACTAACCTGTCCTTCTCCCAGAAAGTCAATTTTTTCGTATCTCTTCAATTTTTCAACCATCTTGCAGAGAGAGTCAACTAATTTATTATCAATAAATTCGTTTGTTAGACTAAAATTACGTCATATTTACTAAGTGTTTAATCTGATTATAAAATAATAACTTATAATAAAATAAACTGTTTGAAAACTCATTGAGCACGTTAATTAGTGGACCGTGGGCACTTTAAGCTCGTCTTACAATTTTCGGATAGCAATGCATTGCATTACGTGTATACGCGCACGTGTCGGAAATTCGGAATTCGAGAAAATGAATCCTGGAGATGCGGATTGCGGATCGGATCGCGACGTGAGTATATATATATATATTGCAATAAAGACTTCAAAATAATTGTAAACGTTAAATTAATTTATTTACAAAAACTTTTTTATTTCCACTGTAATGACACATATCAATATCGAGTTAAAAATAAATTTTGTGTAACAATGGTTGATGAGTATAAAATTTGTTATTTTGTAACATTTTATACATAGATGTGTAAGTTTATGCATGTACAATATTTACAATAAAAAACATCTTTTTTAAGTGTAATTAATAAAATCACCTAGGAAGACACATTGTTTTAAAAAGGTTTATCATTAACTAATAATCAACTGTGACGGACGTGGAAACTAACAATGTATTCCGAGTTGGTACGTTGAACCGATATTGCAAATGGATCAGTAGGATGAAACGTAAAAGCCACAAGTCTTCTGGCATTCACAGGCGTCGATCTTCCCCATATTCCTGCGTGCATTCGGAATTTCAATAGTCCCGAATCTCGAGCATAAAACCTATTGAACGATCAGCGATATGAATTGACATGAAATTAGTGCAAGGTATTCTTTGCAACTACACGGCTTTAAATTTTTTTAAAAATTAATCACGAAATCTAAATTCATACCTTATAGGATGTTCCCCACAAGTTTTCGGCCTCTCCATCATAGACACCCATTTATCGTCATAACAAAACAACGATAAATCCAAATAAGGAGAACTGGAGTAAGATTGGGCGCAAATCGGTAACTGAGCAAGCAATCTTCTAGTGGCTTCAGTTACACCACCAAACCGTGCACTTATTATCGTTTGTTTGAATCTTTGCTGCATCAACCTAGAGACCACGTACATTCGTTACAACTTAAATGATACATTGGAAAAAAAATTAATGTTAAAAAACTCATTAGTACCTTGCGTAAATATTATTAGAGGGTAAGCACATGTACTGACAATCTGTGCCCGATCTAGCATTTCTAAAGAAATCTGTGAAATTTTCAAAATGTTTTAAAAGTTCTGTAGATGTATTGTCATATACAGATAAGATCGTTGCAGAAACAATGTCATAAACAACTAATAGAGCTGGCTGAGCGTTTGGTTCATTAGCTTGTATCGTGGCCACTTCTTCACTAGCATATCTAATTAAAATATGATTTGTATCTAATAGCTGCATCTTCCACATTCTTAACGAATTGAGTTGGTCAAAACACTGGTAAAAGCGTCCTAATTCGTAAGAGTTTCCAGAACAATGACTGATATAATCGGCTCTTTTGAACAAAAATACAAGAAGTTTGTGTTTTAAACTATTGATTGTTACATCTCTACAGGGTTTGTTATTAACACCTGGCCAAGCACTTGATACCAAGTATGATTCATCCTCAAGACAAAATCTAAAATAATAAATTTAATAGTAAGAGGACCTGAGTGATTAATTTACTGTAAATTACCATCAATGTTATTTACCTGCCGATTTTTCTGACATTTAAAAACTTTCCATCTAACAGTTGAAAAATGTGAATTGTTTGATGTTGCACAGATAAAACAGCAAGAATGTCTTTATATAAATAAAGTCCTACAAAATCAATTAGTGAATTTTAGTATTGTTTTAATACAGATGTATTCATTTTTTTTTTTTTTTTTTTTTTTTTGTGGATAATCTCACCTTGGTTTTGGGATAGAAAAATTTTATCTACTTTAAACTGTCTTGTATCACAGAGTCTTCCGCATTGGATATCAACCAAGTAAATACTGTAATCTTCTAAAGGATTTCTAGGATTTGGAGTTAAGGCTTCATTATTGGAATAGATCTGGAAAAAAATATCAAATTTTAAGTATTAAGTACCGTAAAATCTGTTTAAATATGCATTAGAAAGCTAAGCACCTGATAAAAATGAGGTCTCAAATCATCAGGAATGTGAGCAGCTGATCCAACAATAACATAACGTCCATCATCGGTAAAAAGACTGCATTCTCTATTCAACTGTTCATTACTTTGTGCAACGTTAATAATCCATTTGGTCTAAAAAAAGGAGTCAAAAAATACGTGAAATAGAAAAAAAAAAGAATAATCTTGAAGGCAAAAATTGACTCGTGTACTTTAAAAAATCTTTTAAAAATGTGGCGTCTGATATTAAACGATTTATCGTCATTTTTGTGTCCAATGTACTCTCCTCTGCAACCAATCAATAGGTCTGCCGCTGCAGCAGCTCCTTGGTATTCGTAAACTTCCAGCGAAGTTTGATCTGCACTAAAAGCTATTAAGTACTTGCCATCTGGACTGAATTTTCTAAGAAAACACGGTGGCTTTTCAACGTTAAATACCGTGTAATTAGGGAAGACATTCTGGTAAAACTGCCTTGAAGTATAGTTTGGAGTTCCAGGGTAAGAAATTCCTCTCATTTCTCTCTGACGCAGTCTCACGACTACATTTTGCGGACTGATTTTTCGAGGTTTGATGGGACATGGTTCAGATACCAGCTCTATTTTGGCTCTTTTCGACATCCTCTAGGGTTAGATAAATTGTTTTCAACATTTGAAGTATTTCCTACCAATCAGCTCTCTTGTCAACTCATCTCAAATATAACCTCGACCTCGACATGTCCAATTAATATGTGCTTCTTTCACAGTCAGACAAATTTTTTTTTATGTCACAGGACTGACGGGACATAAAACTATCAACTTCGATTCACTACAACTCAAATAATAAGTTAAAAAGTTTCTGCATTTTAGATAATTAAAAAACTATGAGGAAAAACTTTTTGACACATCACAAAACTCATACACGCAGAAGTTGATCACGGTAGGATTTTGGGTTTTCGTTGTTTTTGGACTGACTAGGATGATAGGTTCCTAGCGCTTCGACCACCATACGTACAGAGATTAGAACGAATCGAGAATGGAGCAATGTTTTTTTCCGCATTGCACACATTGCACACTGAAGTCGAAGTCCCCCCCTCCAACCCCCCCCCCACTATTGTACACACGCACGTGTTGTTACGTCACGTGTATATATAAATATATACCAAGGATGCTTCGTAAATTAGTAAATAGGCCCTCCAGATCAGTTTTTGTAAGCGGTAATATAAATGTTATTTTTAAATAAAAATTCGAATTTCGGAATAAATATGCAATTTATATCATTTTACTAATTCATACATTTATAAACTATATAAAGCAGGTGTCAAATAACATTGTAACTTTATTATTATGTAACAAAGAATGAAAAAGGCTGATGAAAAAAGTTCCTAGTTTAAGGACAAAAACGGAAAAATACATAAGTTGCACATCATGCATCAGCCTAACGAAATTTTTGTGCTGGATAATCATTCACTTCTCTACGTGTTTTTATACAAAAGCTCTAATACACAACAAAAACATCAGTTCAAGACCAAAGGTGTATTATTGCATAGTAAATATTCCATCTCTAGTATTTAGTAATTGAAATAGTTTTATTCTTTTCAAAATTGTTTTTATTTACCGTAATTATGGTTGCCATGAAATTTTTTTTATATATAGTATTATTTTTTGCTTGTAGTTAAAAACTTGTATGTTTTTATAAGATGCAATACACTTCCCAAATTCATACATAATATTGAAACTAACATTGCACTTTGTTGGGAGCAATGCGATTTACCCTCTTTACATTTTGTTTTATTTGAATAGTACCAAACCGAAGCCATTGTAGTACGTTACTTCGATGGATGATCTGATTGCTTTTAAGCAAGAACTATTTTTTGTAACTTTACATTTTTATACAAACAAGCATCGAGGTACATTTTAAGGTTCTTATTTAGTTTGCAAATTAAAGCAGAATATTTACAGGTTCTTAGTATATAGAATATACACTTAATTCACGTCACTTTCAACGCATTTCCATGCCTTTTTCATCATACATTTAATGTCGATCATAGCTTAAAATTAGCTTAGTTGAGAAACGTTATTGTTACTGATAAGTTGTGAGAACCATGTAAAACAGTCTGTTGGCAAAGCAGCAAAAATAAACAATTTCAACATACATCAATAGAAAAAAAAATTTTCTTAATTAAAAAAATTATGTAGAATGTTTCAACTTTAACAAATAAAAAACCAACTTTAAATTGATTTTAGAGTAATACAAGATTATCAGGAATAGAAGTCGCTTTGCTATTCTAGATAATGATAAAAGAATTTGATTTACATCCAGTCAATTAATTTCAGTTGCATTAAAATTGAATGGTTATACTCATTTGTTGCTATTAATAAAATACGGAAATAAGTGTTTAATTCAAAAATCTTCTTAAAATAATCTAGTACATAAATGAATAACAACATGGTTGAATTTGATTGTCCTTTGCCAAAAGTTAAATGTGAATACAACAGTTCTCATGCAAAATGATGTTTCAAATCACAAAAAGTTATTATACCATAGAAACGCAACTCTTTCGAAAGAACAAAAGTTAATTAAGAATTCAGGTGAAAAAATTCGATTTGAAAATTAGTTTCAAGAATTATTTGGTGTGTCGTTTCTAGAATTGTTTCCCATTGATGTCGAAGATGTTCTACCACTACTGGATTCATCAGCAGCTCTAAAAACGTATATATATATAAATTATAATGTTGTATTGTAATTTAATCTTAGCCACTTTAAATGATTTACCTGAATAATGCAGCTAAACTTGGTCCCACTGTATCTTGATTTGCTTCACTGGTTGTTTGATCTCCTAAGCTTTGTCTGCATATTGGACAAGTTCCATGCTGAAAATTTTACAATTAGTGTTTAACCAACAACACTCTTACACCCCAATTTTCGAGTTTGAATTTTTAGAATGTACAAAAGTTACCAATTCAAGCCAAGGAATGATACAGGGTTCATGGTAATAATGTTGACAAGAAAGTTTTCGGACAGCCTCATGTATAACAAAATCGTCCCAGCACACTGAGCACTGTAGTTTGCTGTCTGTAACATTGAAGAAAATTCAAATTATGTAAAACAAACTATGTACAGTACGTTGATGAAAAATATTAAAATATAACTCACCAACTTGTGGTTGTGATATTGTTGCGGTAGGGATTTCGTCAATTTGTTTTTTTGGTAGTGGCGGAGGACCAGTTCCATCCATTTGATTTAAAAGTTGAGTCACAATAGAATCCAATCCGTTTTGGCCCCATACATAATCTCCTGGATTGCCCATGAACAGTCTAACATCAAATCTACATTAATTATGCTTTAAACACTATCTAACGCTACGTTACTATCGCAAGCCTAATAAATATATTCACGGATTGCATATGGTTGAAAATGTTAAGAAACTTACACAGATTGACCTCCCTGCCCTTGTGGAAAACTGAATCCAAAACTAGAAAGATTGAGGAACAGGTCTTGTATTAAACTATCTATTTGTGGTGGTATTCCTACTTGTGGCTGTTGTTGATTCCTGAAATCGGAAAATCATTCGTTGAATATTTTTACCAAGTTACGTACGTAACAAGTGCAAATAAAATGAAAAAAAAAAATCCAAAATTTGACAGACCTTGTGTGTCTCGATGTGGACCCACTTCCAGATCTAATACTGTTGCCCCGACCACTTGAGTTTCTTGAGGCAGCCTGAGCTGCTCTCAATAGCGTGAATGGTAAATCAAAATGATTTAACTGTTGATAAAAAAAATTTATAAATTAGAGTAACATTGATTACTGTATCACGTGTGATTCCACAAATTTCAATACTACAACTTTGTGACTAATTTACTGACTGATTAGTTTCTATATGATGGGCACACCTATAGCTTGTAGGCAAGACTATTAAATATGATGTAATATTAACAGGTAACAACGTGTTTTTCCAAATAAACTTGAAAATGGTCTATTCCTCATGTATTTCAATACTACTAACGTTCGGTAAATAATGTCAAAATGAAATTTTATGGATTTTGAGAAACGATATTATTAAAAAGAAAAAAAGGCTCTAGTTAAACTAGCTGGTGAAAATTGAAACCTACATCATCGAGGCCAGTAACGTCGACCTCTATGTCGCTAAGGTCTTGCATATCGATGTCAGCTGGAGATCTGTTGCCTGCACTGCCTCTTTCTAGCTCTTCGATGAACCCGGTGGAACATCTTGGACATGTGTAATCCTGCAATCAAACAATGAAATATAGAGTGTTAGTTGGCATCAAAAAATAGCAAGCAAGCATAATCTATAATTACTCGTGAAAAAAATGTATTTGTTATCTGAAATAAAATCTGAAACACAACAAACGAAGGCAAAAAAATAAGGCATACGAAGACAGAGTGCTGATACCTATGTTTTAGAAAAACATAACAAAAGTAAGGAAAATAAAACCAAAGGAGCAAGGACGACCTGGTGATGCGTCAGCTAATGAGCTCACGGTCGTGAACTCGACGTGTAGCTTTTCGCCCACATTGTCCTATAGTTTAAAAATAGGTCCCGAGAGAAAAAGTTAAAAAGAGGAATAAGAATCCTCTGAATCATCAGATTGACTGTACAAGTCACAATAATGTATACACATAGTCGCGGACGTAGGTTCAGTCTCAGCCAAATAGGTATAGATAATGCTGTTTTCGTTTAACAACCTTACCCTTGCCATGAAAAATCATTTACAATCTTGGAAAGTGCATACGTAAGAAACATCGTCAGAAATTTTTTCACAGCACAAGCAAAGCTTTTCTAAGCATACAAGCATGTATGTATGTATATATATGTATTTGTAATTCTGTCTCTGTTGCACAACTGGTCTGGCAATGTAACAGACGTGGACAAACTGAGAGCACTGGGCTCGGATCAGATGGTTTTTTAGCTACCTAGGAGATCAGGTCGTAAAGGTTGACTTACCGGTAGCAAGTGCTCGATTTCGACGCTGCAGCGGTGGCAAAAAAATCGGCTCATCGACGAAGTACCGTCTACAATGGCTTCGGCCATGCTTCCTACTCCTTGGCTGGTTCTGCTTCTACTCTCTCTCTATCTACTTATACGTCTTCGCCTCGCGCACTCACTATCAACTTCCAAGTTCCAAACCCGCACAGCCGCACATCCACCCTATCTGTTACGACTGTTACATTCATACACTGCACACACACAGACGATACGTGATCGTGAATACACTTCAATATACTTGATATGTGATTGGTGATCTGGTGGTGATGGCGCCGCCGACGCTATATACTGTACATGTATGTACAACAAACAACAGGAAACTGATTGCAGCAAGTGTTATACCTATATTGTAACCTTATAACTTACTAAATCTTCTCTAAGAGCAGTCTTGTCAAAACGGCTTTAACTCCGCAACTCTGACCTTCAAGCCGTTTCAAGTACTCCAAAACATTTTCCTCGACCTCCGCCTGACCCAACGTCCCGAGTCCCGACGATATCACTGATGTACTGCGCGCGCACAATTAAAACTGGAAAAAATTTTTTTTTCAAAATTAAGTATATAAGTATACCCATGCACTCTCATCGCTTAGTTCCTCAAATAGGGGTTGTCGACGTCAACCTTTTCAGTTTTTTTTTTTCCCTGATTTTACATGGGCTATCGGTAGATTGCCGTCTACGTTTGCAACAACAAACAGTAACGGTAACAATTGCAAATGCGAATGCGGTTAATAGTTTTTTTTTTTTTTTTTTTTTTTTGCACCACAACCTTCCGGGTACTAGATGTGCTTATCGCTTCTAAGGTTTTTTTCTCAAGCCCGCAAAATTACGTCAGTTCCTCTTACCCGATAAAATTTTACGTGCACGTTTTTTCAACTGCAAAATCGCTCGATTTTTCGATTGTAAATCATATATTCCTCCTCCAAAGTTCAGCTGCGAGGTCGGCTCATTTTTACTTTTTCTCCGTCGCAGATATCTAAACGCGTTTTTATTCGAGTCCTCGCATCCATAAACTTGTAGTTAGGTAGGTACATGAAAATAATCTTACCTCTGGAGTACTCGCCACAAAAATGTTTTATCGGAACAATGCAGATACTATATAACTTGGTCAATAACAACAATAGACGCGTACATACGTGTGAGCGCGTATAGAAATAACGCACTAATAACCGATGATAAGACACAACAAATTAGTGATGCCACAGGTTAAGTATATCGTTTCTGTCGGTGTATAATTGTGTTATAAATAATCATTGCTTCCCAGCTTTGACTTGCGATAGTTTAATTATAGCAACATATAAACATATATACATACGTGCAATGTTGATTATGAAAAACAAATCGTTGCGTACAGAAAAGCGCGTCAGCTCAATTATTTTTCGTTGATTTAGAGATTATTTTGTCGGATTGATTCAAGAACTTTAAATTTAGACATTGATTTTGTGTGTTTAGCGCAAAAAAAAAAATAAAAAAATTTGTGTGTGTCGGTACACACACATATGTGCGAATACAAAGCAAAATTACACATCTGTCTTGTTTTACTTGTTTTTCTGTTAAACGCCAAATGTATGAAAAATCATTCGATTGCATAAAATAAATGGGGCACATTGTATTGATGCCATTATTTCATTAATCAATCAAAATTATATAATTACATTAATGCACTTTTTTAAACAAAACATGGATATATTTTAAGCATAAATAAATTAAAGATTCATGCATGATTGGCTGATGAGAAGCGGAGTCGATCACGTGGTCAATACAGCAGAAGCCAAACTGCGCAGAGAGACGACAGACGACACGACAGAGGCTTTTACGCAATAAGTGTGTCCGCGGGTTCTCTGTCGAGTGGAGCTCGAAACCTCCTCGTGCACGGTGTCAAAGCAAAGTTAAGGAAGACCATCTCTTGGGAAAATGTTGCGTGTCGTCGCGACCAAAGCCGTCTCTGGACTGCGACAGGCGATCGCGAGACCCGCAGCCGTGAGCTCCCAGCAGCTGAGGGCTTCGCACGGCAAGACCGAGACGGACGAGCAGTTCGACGAGAGATACGAGAAATTCTTCAGCCGGCCAGACATCGACCACTGGGAGATCCGCAAAGCCATGAACGACCTCGCTGGTGAGTTTTCTCTCTGACCTCATCTCGACCATCGCACATGCTCGTGTTAAGAACGTTTAACTCTCACATAGTATATCCCTTTGGAAGCAGGATCCCTTACCCTGCGTTCTCCCGTCTTTTCGTTTGTTTCATACTTATTTATCCTTCGCGCAATCCGAGTGCTTCTCTGTATAGTTACGTCTTTTGCTAAACGCTTTTATCTCAAAGATCATAGTTCGTCTATTGTACAGTCAGATCAAACGAGGACTTTGGTCATTCCACAAACTTTAAGGGTTATATTATGACCAACTTTTATGTAATTTAAAAATGGCGTAACATATATTAAACACAAGTGTTAATTTCGTGCTGAATTATTTTATTTGAGTGACGTAGTGCTTACTAATTGAAAACTAATCACCCGTAATTGTAGGTATGGATCTTGTTCCTGAACCAAGGATCATTTGTGCTGCACTCAGGGCCTGCAGGAGGCTAAACGATTATGCTCTGACAACTAGATTTTTAGAAACTATCAAGGATAAGTGCGGCAACGAAGTTGACAAAATTTATCCCTACATCTTGCAAGAAATCAGACCAACTTTGGATGAACTTGGTATTAGTACGCCAGATGAGCTTGGCTATGATAAGCCCGAATTGTGGTTAGATGATCCCGAAAATATCTAATTGAATGAAATTAAAGGTCAGTTTATATGATTAGTTTAAACAAAAAGTATAATGAAAAGGAAAAGAAACTTCATATACACAGCCTTGTATTAAGTTTAGAACAAAAAAATTATCATATCTTTAAATGTACATTTGTTCACTTCTGTTACTCTATAACAATAACAGTAATTTAATAAAAATTTTGTTTAATTACTTGCTTATTATGCTTTTTTTAATTAATAAGGAAAACAAGTTTGAATGGGATTGGAGTATAAATAGATTGTGTATATACATGTATTATATTTAAATTTTTTTTGCTTTAGTCCACCTAATGTTTTTCATTTTTTTTTTCTCGCCGTGAACTTGAGTGGAACAAAAACAAACTTTTATTTCTTACACCAAAAATAACCAAAGCTTGATGGCGACACATAGACATATTTACAAATTACATAGTTCACACTGTTCACAGTGATAAGTACGTACACACACATTTCTAGCGCGACCTCAAACATACTTGTTCAAATAAACATGATTTTAATAAATTTTTTTCTTTACCAAACCAAACGTTTTTTTATTTGAAAATGTCAAGTATATTTTTCTTAGTTGAGTATATACTAATTTAGTAAACTGATTATTTTACAGTAAAAAAAAATTATTAATAAAAAACAACTATAAACCATGAAATAAAGTTGAGAAATATAATTAACACATACACGATCATGCTAATAATTTATACCTCATCAAACAATCTCAGGATTGCACAAACCATATTATTTCGTAAAAACAGGTGATTTCTTGGAAGATATGTGGGATATTGTTTCCTATACAAACATCTTTACAAAAAATCAAATGTTATTAAATTTAAACTTATTGATATTATGTATAAGAAGCTGATATATTTTAGACATTTGAACACATACTTGATTAAATTTACTTCAACTTTTCATGTAAATAAAAATGCTAAACAAATTATTTATTCTAGCATCTTGTAAATCATAGTTCGCGCTAAACAAATACTGTGTACTAAAATTTGAGTTGTTAAAGGTTTTAAATGCTTAGATTCTATTTGTACCTTGTGGAAAAATTTTCAAATTTTTCCTCATTGTAAAGAGATGAGTTGTTCTGTAGGTATACTTGTCAATTTTTTTTATCAACTAATTTATGAACAGTTGAATTTTGACAGTTAAATTAGAGGTATCTATATGTAATATGAAGAATTGGAATTTTACATTTCCTCCACAATCTACAATAATATGTTGTATTTGTTGTGTGGATAAAGATTCGTAGCTTTTTTTGTTACTCATTACTACACTTTCAGGTTGCAAAAACCAGAATTTTAAGTTAACATGATATTAGACCAATTTTGCTTGGGTCAAATGTTTTTAAAAAAATTTCATTTTTTTGTCGTGAAATACAAATAGATTATAGAGATATCAAAATCAGACCTAACTAGTATTTATATGGTTATTCCTTTGACTAGATCATCTAATATTACTTGAACCTATTATTTATTAGTACCACAAACAATCATTAAAATGTAAAACTGAGAAAAAAATGTATCTGAAAAACCGGATCATTCACGTCACTTTCTATTGAAATCTTCATCGCAACTGCGCTGCAAAGTATTTGCATTGCATTTTATCATTTTTATGTACAGAAATTAATTTATCTTTGGAAAGTGCTATATTTGAGTCAGCTATTGCATATATATATACGCGTGACTTGGAGCACATTCAACATAATTTTCTACAAATTTAAAATGACCATATTTCTCAAAAATGTTAAATCAATTTTTTTAATTCACTAATGTGTGCATTATTTTTATAGATCATGACTTGATAAAATTTCTAATTCAATGACCAACAATCAATGATTCAATAAATGTAATAAATATTTTCGAGATTGAAAAATCAATGAAATAAAGTCATGAAATACTTTGATGCATCAATAAATTGCATCCTCATTGAACGATTATAATGTATTCGGTAAAAAATTAGTGAAATAGATTTCAACAGATTTTTCCTTTACATCTTCTTAATTAATGACTAAATGCACCGCACGTAACAGTATATGAGAGCAGGTGGCGCGAGCGTCCACTCATTAATTTTTGTTGGTCACTAATCTCACCATGAAACCAACTACATTAAACTAAAGTACACAGATATTAAAGTTCCTCGTGCACTTGAACGCATGGAAAGGAAAAAGGTCTCGATGAGCCGTCAAGGATTACTCGGGACTGGATTCGGCGGTATGTTGTTGCTGACCCTGGTGAGCCGACTGGCTATCCTCGTCCTTGACAATTTCGGCCTGCATGACCTTCGTAAGGACATTCGCGTCTTTAAGCGATATGACCTGGAGCACTTGCTGCTCTCCAGCGGCGTTGATCATCGTCATGGTTGGATGGCCCTGGATCGTCATGGTCTCGATGCTGGTCTCGCCGTTTCCCGGCTCGACCTTTGGTACCTGCACCATCGGTGTCATCACCTGCATCGTTCCGTCGCTCTGGATGTTTGCTACCATGGTCTGGTACATACTCGCCGGCACGGGTACAGTTATTACCCCCGACACCGACACCGGGTAGCCTGCAACATGCCAAATCGACGGTCGTCGTCCCTCTCTATGTTGTCTTTTTCTTTGCTCTGTGCTCCAACAGATTGATGGATATAGCTGTTTCATATAGCTTACCGGGTGCTCTTTACACAGCGTCTTACTTTCTTCTATTGTACGGAATTCTTAAGTAGCAGGCATTACAGAAGATACTTGTATACAACACGTGAACTACTAATATCGAGAGCTACGCTACTTATGGTCCAGGTGAAAATTGTTGTTTACTAAGATTCGGTTGACATTAGTTAAAACAGCACTAGTTTAAAGTTTAAGTTATTTGAATTATTATGTATTAAGTTAGGTAACAAGTAAAATTCAAAGGTAAATGCTCAAGGTACTCTCATAGTACAATCAATTAACACCAGGACATCGACAAAAAAAATCTATCGTCTTATACTTAAATTACTTAAAAATCAAAGTTTTTTTATCTTTTATAACAAAATAAAAATTATATGGAAACAATATTCATGCAACATTAACTATTAACATTGACATTTCAAGCTCGAATTGGAGATTATTACATTTAATTTATCTAAACTAGCCAACAAATACTATAATTCTATTTAAAATAATAATTTGAAATATTACAAGGGTGCAACTAGAAAATAATATACCTACTTATTTTAAGAAAAATTTAAATCATTTTATTCAATAGGAGTGGTTTTTTCGCACACCTGTTTTGACATCTAAAGAAAATAAAGCATAACACACATACATAAGAAATGAGTTTGTTCAACTATAAACTTAAAAACAAAAGTCAACTGATTTTATCTCACAACTACTAAATACTTTGAAATAAAAAAAAAAAAAAAAACGCGGTAATAAATTTTAAACAACATAAAAATTACTATTTACAGAAAATTTATTTCTTTATGTTCGAATAAAACGAAATAATTATGGTAATAAATCATAAAACGAAAGAGTGTTTTCTGCGTTATTATCATGAATGTAATCTTCATTTGATCTGTATCTGAAATACTTTTTAAGAATCCATGTTCTGACTGATACTTCTGAATTCTTGACACTTGAAATTTGGTTTTCAGCAAAATGAAATTATACGAGTTTCATCTATTGACTAACTGAATAGTTATTTGTACTATGCGCACATCATTTTTTAACATTCATAACAATAAAGTTACTAACTAAATAGTATGTACATACATATACACATAAATAAATGCTTGGTTTTCAGCAGCGAAATTAAGTTTACACTTAAAAACGAAAGTAGGTTACAATAAGGCCTATAAAAATGATAACCACACGTCAAGATTGCGTCAGTGACTTTCCATGGATTCTTAAGGTGAGATACAAAAACGAAAAATGATGTGCTAAACTACGTACTTATTGTCTCTTGTCGTTTCAAAACATACTTTTTCTTTTTTTAAACTATTTTCAATATGTACACTTTTCAAATTAGGAACGTAGAGGTTTTTGGAATTGTAACTCTACTTAAAAATATATTCATCTTAAAATTATGAAACAACAAGTGAGCTTTTTCACTTAGAAACAAATAACGCATACAACATGCAAAATAAACAAGTGTCCACAGAATCTAAGATAAGCTTGAGTTCATTGCTCAAGAAGTTCCTGACCGGCGACGGTGCAAAGCCTATAGAAAACAGTTTTACCATGTCCATCTTCGCCGGTGAGGATAATCTGACCATCCTGTCCTAGTGTTGCTTCGGTAACGTTATTTAAATCCACCGCTACACTTGTGCCGTCGGAGCTGCTCACTTCAGCAAGGGTTTGTATATCCCCTTGACTTGTATGGATCTGAAATTATGTTTTTGATTTGAGAAACATATTGTTTTCACCGTGAGAGAATTTTATAAATATAAACTTACAGTAGCAACTCCTTGTACTTGAGCTGTAGTACCATCAGGTAACGTGATAATTGGATTACCGGCATCCACATGAACTAAAGCAACCGATCCATCCGGATTGGTTATCGTTTGCAAGACAGGATATTGCGATATCTGCATAAAAAATGTCGTGATTAAAATATATTTATAATTGTTTTTAGTGCACATCAAATATTGATTATTTATGAGTAAGCACATGTAAATTAAATATACAGTTAGCAAAAAAATAAGCAGCATGTAAAACTAAAAAGTACAACAAAATTCAAATAAGGGAAACAAATGTCGCGCAGGTCTGAAAAATAAGATGAGGAAGTAAAGGGAAAAAAAAGTTTAAAAATATATATATACATATATGTATATATAAACATAATGTAGCAATGCAGAAGCATAAATGGTTTTGATGAGTAAACATGGTCATGTAAGGAGTCGTGTAAATTCTGCAAAGAAAGAAATAGTTTAAAAAACATCAATAACATAAATTTGTCAAAAGCAAAATTAAAAAATTAAAAACTAAAATTCACACAAACGAGCAAGTTATCATTGACATGTAATACAACATCAAGTTACGGGACAACTAATAAAATGAAATGAAAAAAAAAAAAAAAAAAAAAAAAAAAATAGATCTTTGGGTGGCGATCGACTTGCCCATGCGCCTCGTTCAGCTCCTTCCACTGTCACTTGAGTGGCAGTGGTAAGAGCCGTGGGTGACGCGGCAACGATTTGCGTCGGCGATGAGTTTCCCTTAGATGAACCAGTACTGCTGATGCGAACGACCCCCACCGTCTGTTGGGACTGGCTGCCCTGGCTTGTGATCGATTGTTGCGACTGCACCGACGACGGCTGCTGTATCAGTATGTTAGACTTGTCGTCTTCTTCGCTGAAGGCTGGCAACAAGTCCTCCCGTCCGTGGAATTTGTAACAGTTTATAACGATCTGCCGCAGTGCGTGCGTCCACGAAATCTGCTTGATTTAAAAAATTTTATGAAAACGAGATTAGTTAGCACCGTTGTACAACATTTAGACACAAATTATCTACGTTCCTCACACAGCAAGTAAAAACTAAGTACTACGCCACTACAAATACGGTGTTCTATACACAAACTAATCAGTGCCACAACAAGTTGAAGATTTAAAAAAAAGGATAGCGCATGATGTACCTTTTGCTTTTCATCTTCGGACCTGGCATCCATGCGAACATTAGCCCATGGCAATTCTTTGGGCCACCACGGTGGCCTCGTGCTTTCCCTGCCCCAGCCTGGTTTACCCCTTCCGGTCGAGTACTTTAGCATGAGAGGTATGAAAGCCCGCAGCTGGGCTTGAGTCATTTTTTCGACGGGCGTTGGAATGCCATCGATGATGAGTGGCGGTAACTCGTAGAGCGACGGGTCGTCTTGGGGCGGTGGAGGTGCCTGTTGTGCCAGAGCGTTCTCCAGTTCTTCCATTATCGCGGATTTCAGGTTCTTTACCACATCCTCGAGCGGCTTAGCGCCAAACACTTTGTAACAACTATTTGGTTTGCCCGGTGTTGCCACCAACACAACAGCTTGCTGGCCCACACGCGTTGCAAATTCATCTATCGTTTGCTAAAGACAAAAAAAAATTAATAAAAATTCTACCCTCAAGACCTCAGTTTCTGCAGATACGTTAAACTGAAACTCACCCTTAATTTCCTTAACAGCCTATTTTGTTGTCTCTTACGAATACTAGGATTTGTCTCAAAACTGTGCGGTCGTTTACGTTTTTTAGCCGAGGCTATGGCTGCGGCTGCTGCGACGCCAACAGGTCCTATGCATTAAACATTTTTGGAGATGAAAAAACAGGAGATCAACTCCTGCGATGATGCATGCAAACTAGAGTACACATTTCAAATCACGCATCTTGCGATACAAGAGCAAGAGCGCCAAGTGACTTCCTTTTTCTTTCTTTCGTTTAGTTTTGCTCTCACTTTACAATGATGTTTACAATCAACAAACGAGTGCGTATTGCATCATAACAATTATTTCATCAAATCTTAGCAAGCATTAATCAATGATGAATGATTGATGATTGAATCGCATGCAGGACGTAAAAAAAACAACAAATTTTTAAAATTATTTCTCAACTCTTTTCTGATTCGCATATAACACTATTCTTGAGTGTGTAAATTTTTTATAATCAAAATAAAAGTTGAAAAAAAATTTTCAAACTGCGAGACAAAAAAAAAGTGATTACAGGTGTCTTGGAGAAAACACAAATAAATAAGAACTTTTAAATTAATTTACGACATTAGTTATCAAGCAGGACTCGTTATATTTACACATTTCACACGGTGATTAAGGTTTAAATTAAAGAGCAATAACAAAACAAGCCGTATTTTATTTTATTTTTTTCACGAAAATTATATACTTTCGAAACGTGTCCTGCTTGACGTTGCATTATTAATTGATGATAAAACATAGGAAGAAAAAAAAAAGCAAACAATAGCAAAGTGAAATAAAAGAGGACGATGCGAGAATAATACGAAATATACAAAATTTTCATGTTGAAATGAAAGGAATACGATTATTAGTAAAAAAAATGTATGATTTCACCAGGAGTACGAAGTATCGAGTCCAAGCTGCAGCTTATTTCAAATAGTACAGGAATGAAAACCACGACGACACGAAAAATATTCGAATAATGAAATATCAGCATTATTTTTACCAATCGTCATTAATGATTATGCTTTGAAATCATCAACAGGTTCTCACTACGTATATATTAGCTTCAGGCGCGACAAAGAACCTGCATGTCTGAGGCATATTGTACCATAAAAAAAAAAAGAGAGAAACTCGCGAGCATTGGCAAAAATCGCGTGAAAAGAGATGCGAAAAAAAAAAAAAAAAAAAAAACAATGAGGACCGAAATCAAAATGAGAAGGGCAGGGGGGAGGTTGTGGGATCACAACCGGCAAGTCCCACGGCGATGCGGCGGCACAGCAGCATCAGTATTAATCACAGGCATCAGCAGCGGCAGCAGAAGGCGCGGGAGGGAGACGGACGGCGGTAGATATGGGAGTCGAAAAAGCAAAAAAATGGAAATCACCATTAGCGTGTTTGATTTGCCAACCTGCAGCGGCGAGCTGGGCCGTGACGTCGTCTTCCATGGCCGAGGTGAGTATGTCGCCGTCCTCGAAGGCCTCGGACTCACTGGACGGATCGTCGTCGTCCTCGTCGCTCATCCTGCCGTCCGTCCTGTCGGACTCGGCGTTCGTCAACGAGTTCATCGTGTCCTCGTAGATGAGGGCCGACGCGCTCGGCACCACCTGCTCTTGCTCAGAGCACGGCTGGTGGTTGTCCTCTTCTTCCTTGACGGCGAGAAGCTCGCCGCCCTCTTCGACCGCCGAAGACAGTTTTACTGCTGCGCTTCACTTGTTGCGACGACTAAGTACGATGCCAAAGGGGAAGATGGATCACGAGTATCACTCCGAGCTTCTTTGCCTCTATCCTCTCTTTCTTTTTTGTGTGCTTTTTGTCATAAAACTGTATTTTTGGCTTCTCTGCGTGATTTTTTCTTGATTCTCTTTTTGTTGTTCTTGTCCTTCACATTACCTTGAACTGGCGCCGATGGTGCTACTGCTCTGCTACTGGGACATAATAAAAAATTATCTACCCTTAAACATATATATGTACAATTACAGAAATCGGTGTCTCATTGTGCACACCGATCGAACTCTCTTGTTTGAACTTTTTCGTATATACCGATTTTTACCGATCTTTCGTTTTGTCGTTCGTCTTTCTATAGACACGACGACTGTTCCACAAGCGAGCTTTGTTTATTTACCAAAGAAAAAAAATGTAAGCACGCGGGAAACGTCTGTTTTTTAATGTGAAATAAATTTCAAACCCGATCTAATACATGATACATTATGTAAGTTTCCGTTTCAACTATAGAGTAAGATTCACCTAACTTTATTACAATACCGTAGAACCTCGTAATTTTTTGTCATTAAATATTTTTTTCATCCCACTTTATTTAATATGCATATATTGATTGTGAAAATTAACATAATTTAGGATTTTTCGCTCCTTCGATGAACGCGCCAGTTGTACGTAGGCATAATTATATTAAAAAACGTGTTATTTGAAACAAAGTTAATAATCGAAATATCGGTAAAGACGTAGAATTACAAAACAGTTTAATAATCCTGTACAAGCACTGCGATGATTTTACACGAAACAAGTATACCTAAAATATTTCCCAATGCACAATTATGCATGGGGTGTATACCTAAACTTCAACTTCACCCCAAAAGATCGGGGATCGGCATAGCATTGGAACGATCGCACACAAAACTCGTGCATATATAACACAAAGTTATTGATTTTTGTACATTTGTCCGTGCAGTTGGAACTCGAGCGAGTAGAGGGAGGAGGGGGACCCTTAGCTCGCGTCATTCGCTTTTTAAAGGGCACGCACTTCCGCACGGGGTGTTGTGCATGCCGTACACATACATGAATAATACCCGAGAAAGACGCACACGCGGCAATTTGAACAACAGCCCCGTCGCCGGTTGCACCCCCTTAACGTATACGCCGGCAGTGGCTCCTCTATCCCCCTAAAACCCTGTGTACAACGCTTCTCTCTATATACATAATACGTGTATACTAGAGACTCCCCCCCATCAGCAGTTTACTTCTACTGCGTATTTTATTTTTCCATCATAAGTTTACACGCTCAGCTGTCTCGTCGCATATCTAACGCTCACGCGCGTATATTATACGTCTCAACACCCTACACAGGTAATACCTATGAGTGTATACGGGGATGACTTATCGCCCTGCATGCCTTTCTCTCTCATTTTTTTTTCATAACTCGCTACAAAACATTATTTATAAAACAATAAAAAAATAAAGTAAAATAAAACAATCGATCTATGAAAATGATGAGCAATGAAACGTTTGGGCAATCCTCCGGCACATTATTAATATTCTGTTCGCAACGGAAATTTCGGATGACCATTGGAGAAAGATAAAGACGCGTCGATCGAAGTAATTGAGCGTGTATAATATAGGTATAAGCGAACAGCACAGAGGAGAAAGCAAAGAAACGAAAAGACGAAGGGGATGAGGGAAATCGGAGGGACGGATGAAAACACAACGTATATATACGTTGACGCATGTCAAACGCACCCCTCCTGACAGCTCCTCGAGATAAGAAAGGGGGTAATGTATTCGATCCCACTTTCGTTTTTTTCATCCTCCGATTTTGTACGCAGGGGTTTTTCGCCGTGGTCTAATTTTCCAACGATCAGGGTGTTGGTAATAAATGCATTAGTCGAGGGCAAGGTACACGTTATCGCCAGAGCTCCCACGGATCCGTGTGGTTGTATCATCTTTGAAAATCAATACCCCCGGCTTTGGGGGGATGAAGCTGTACCTACAGCGACGTAGCGGCTTTTACCCAAAGATGTTCAGACTGCCCACATGCATACACACGACACACCACGAAGTATAGAAAAATAGGGTTTCCAAGGGAGTTGTTCCACGGAGCAACGATGATTGTACATTTATATGCACAATGTTGTGTGTGCATACTACCCTATGATACATATAGATATAGCGGGCAAGGTTGCGCAACCGTCGGACCAAACGTTGGCCTCGTTCCCCTCTTTCTCCGACAAGGGTGGCGGACGACGGCTTACGCGAAATCCACGAAACAGCCACCGTACGATTCGTGCTATTTATACACATCACAAGAGAGCAGGAAGCATGGGGAAAATAAGGGGCACGTTGGACACGCGCGTCAATTATGTCGTGGCGGATGCGCGCATGTGATTAAAAGTGCGAGAGCTTTGCAGACACAGGGGGTGGAGCAACAACGCAACGGTGGGTTTCACGTGGTGGTGGTGATAACAAGACGACGGGGGCGCATCACAACACCGATTGTATACTTGTGGATAAACGGAATGCGTACGCAGTTGGAGGTGTATAGGGGGCGTCCTGGGGGAGCACACGCGCTCGTGTCATCGTCGTCGGTTCGCGCACCACGAGGAACAACCGTACACGAGGAGAGAGACACATGCCCCAGCATCAGCGGAGCATCATGACACACCACGCCCCATCGGCGCGTATCAGCGGCGCTCTGGCCCGTGTAGTGCTCGCGCGGCTGCGTCGCGACCGCGAAAACACACTCACTCGACAAAATATATCAGCAGAGAGCCATAGGCACGTTTGGCTCTCTTGTGCACAGGCGCGTCTTCTTCGCGGCGGCAGGCTATACCTACGTAATATACTTTTGTGTGCATATCCTAAGCGGAGAGCCGGCCAGCTAGCGCGCGCAACACACGACCAGCCTCGTGCAGTGCGCGCTGATATGGGCTGGCGGGGGGCCGTCGCCGCGAAAATTTGACTCGGACACCGTCTAGTACACTCTTGAGAAAACTAAGTACCGACCGGGGGGGGGGGGGTGAAAAAAAAGTCGCACTAACCTGGTCGACGACAACGGCGGCCACTGTTGCGGCTGACGTGCCGGATAACCGGGGCCGCATCCGTGGCCTCTTGGCTGGTGCTACTGCTGGCTCCTCGGCGACGATGACGCTCGGGATGCCGCAAGCCATCGTCGCGCCGGATAGGTGCTGCTATCAACACCCGCGCAGCAGCAACAAACGGCAGCCGAGGAGCTAGAGACACTTGCTCCCTGTGGCTCACTGGGGGCTCACTGCCGTCGCAGGGAGCAGCGAACGCGCGTTCACGGAATAACGTGTCGCGTATATATATATACACGTACACGCGCGTGCACCACTATAGGAGCGGAGCAGAAGCCAGCAACCAGCAGCGGTTCTCCGTCGATCGAATATCTCTCTCTCGTTTTCTCTACCGCGAATAGCATTGGAGATAACCATACTGTGTGTGTGTGTGTGTGTGTCGGGGTGCCCAACCGGGAGCCACGGAGACTCGTGTGTTATCGATCGCGCGAGAGCTCTCCGCCACCCGACCAAGAGGGGCTGACTAACGCCGCGATGTTCCCACACACACATACATTTTAACCACCATCCCTCTCTGACGCTGCAGCCCTATCAGACACCTCTTCTCGGGCATTATGTACCTACCCTGCCCCCGTTGTGGAGCGGCTCGACTCGACCTCCACGCCGGGTTCTCCAGAGCTTTTATTATTATTTCAACGGGAGTGATGCGCTCGGTTATACTTACTCTTATGTTGGAACCACGGATGTACGTGGCTGTATAGCTTTCGAATTTATTGATTAGTCGGAATCGACAGAAACGAAGGGGGAGAAATATATACATAAGTGGGGAACTACTGTATGTACCCGATTTTGTCTGATCGAAGCTATATGTGTATATTTCAAGTCTACAATACATATAGTTGCGGGGAGTCTGATTAATTAGGTTTATCATAACTGCACCTGCTCACATGCTGCTTCGGGTACGAGTCAACGACATGTTGACAACATCATAGGGAAAGAAAATGCAAGATTATTTTGATATTTCGTTCAACGCGTTAGTTTTTGTTCTACTCCAAAATACTATATGGATCACAAAAGGCCGCGGGTTAACAGCGTTACCGGTTACTTAACGACAACCCGATACGATAAAACTTTGACAACGATCATTAGAGCATTACAGATTAGTTTTTATTGTTCTTGGAAAAGTAAGTCACCTATTGGGTACGAGGCTCGATATTGTTATCATAATAGCGCGCTTACGAATATTTTCTAAAAAGTGAGAACAATTAAGATATAATTAGTTACGTTTCATTCACGCGATCAAGTTCATTTGAAACGTGATATCGTTAATTGAAAAAAAAACAACAACAACTTATTCTTAAGAGCTTGTAGCTATAGCAGAGTGTATTATTTATATGCTAGCACGCAAAAATACTTATTATGTACATGCATACAATGGGCACACACGCAGAGCGATGGGTCAGTCCCCCCAGGTGCAGCGCTCTGCTGATGATGCTTTCGTAACAGACGTGTAGATCACGTAGGTATAATTTGCACATGAGCGCAAACGTTATGTATAGGAGTCAGATGTACATGCATAATGACAACATCGTGGCACGTGGTGCGGTTCAAAAAGTTACGCAGCAGAGCGCCCACTTGGAGGCAGCGCGCGGGCTCTTCTTTCTCTCTCTTTCGTTTGGTTTTGGCCTTCCTCGACGACTGCTGTCGCCCGCCATGTTAGCCAACGCCATTCGGGACAACAGGACCAGCCACGTAACCCAGGGTACGAGCTCCCAGGCGACGATCGGCTCAGAGAATCGTTGGTTCGGAATTGACAGGGGATGCCGCGATTTCGAATGCGCTCGGTCGCGGTGGCGGGCCCATCGAGAGACCCACGGGGCAGGCGCAGGCTGCGCGCGGCACACGACACGGCCATCTTGAAGCCTGCGCGATCGCGTTCAGGCCCAGCAGACGATGCTGAGTACCACAACAGATCGCGCATACGTAATACATAAACACGGGTAAGTATATACATATTGCGTGGGTAATGCACGCCGTTGCACATACGCAGGTGGATACGCGGTGCGGGTGAACGCGAACAACACACCTCGCACGCACGCAACGATCCTCGTGCGCAGCTTTCTCTGGGCACGCGCGCGCGCAACACTCGGGAGACAGCACAGTAGTTGACAACACACACGGTACTCGCGGGGAGGTTCGCACGACCCCGCGCTAGTGTACTGGGCTACCTTGCTACGTGTACTCACCGTCTCTATGCTCAGCTCCAGCTCAACTCGACGATAACGCCGTCTCGTCTTTTTCGCGTGGACGATGCACCGATGACTGCCCTGCTCGTTGCTCCTCTCGCACCTATACGGTAGACTGCTTTCTGACGAGCTAATGGCCTCGCTTCTTTCTTTCCTCGTCGTTCTCGCTCCTCTTCGCCGGGCTGCACGGCAACTTGCCTTCCTGATGTCGATTCAATGGTACAACCTTCATGTATACATATATCACGTAGAGGTATATACACCGATGTTCTAAACGTACTTTATTGCCGACTGTTACGAGCAGTCGGCCGTTTTCAGGATATGAAGTGTATAGTATAATGAATGATTGTACACTTCACGCACATATAGAATACTTACAACATGTTTTGAGTCACACATAATATTTTTCGGAGAGAAAAGAAAGAGACAGACTCGAATTGATGCAAGTGGACAAGTTGTTGAACCGATTTACCCCTGGATTTGCCGTAAACCATTGGTCAACGGTATTTCACAGCCACCTATTGGACCATCGGTCGTCCAATAACTCGCTTTCGGGGGAAGCCCGCGAACTTTCGTTTCAATTTTAACGGGTACTTTGCTATTCTTTTTGACTTGCCCATACTTGTCTCGTTTCATAATAGAAAATTCTAAAGCAACGTCAGGTAACTTTTGAATGTCTCTGAATAACAAAAAATTTCACATGTAGTATGGGTGTGAATTAAAAATCAAGTTCTTAGATAAGCGTTTAAAAAAGATCATTCTTTGTTTTAAAATTGCAAGATTTTACTTTTTTATCCGAGAATCAATAAGTTGGTACATTTTTGCGTGTATTTACACGGTTATAGGAATTTACCTTATCAATTAACGTTTAGAGTTGTGTTAAAGTAATTCGAATAATATTGCAAAACGCAAATGCAAAGCAGAGAGAGCACTCGGTAAAGAATTAAAACCTATACTCTCCGGATAAGTTCTGAGCAAATACTCATTATATCAATGACAACTTAAAAAACAAGATTAATTTCTGTTTTGATGTTTGAGCTGTATTATAAACAGCTGTTGTATTACTTTTAAACAGGAATCTGTCTTACCAATAAGTTTTTTAGTGTAAACACCGCAAAATACGAATTACACGACAAACTAAAAAGTTTTACGATGAAACACGATGTCTTTCAGACTACAAACTTTTGAGATTACCATTAAAATACTTATTTACTCGTAACTTTACGTGATAATAGGGTGTAAACCATCATTTAGTGCCTTTGTATTTACATTCATGGTTTTCATTTAAATAAAAGTAAAATAATTTAAAGAGTATTGTTTTGATAAAATAAATTTCTATTTTAGGATTGAATCCCCTTCTTTGTAACATATAAATGTAAGTAAAATGTTGACATGGAAATAATTTGAAATTTTGGCGGGTCTTAGTGAACCTATCGCAGGTTTGGTTAGATTCTTTGTTTTGATTTCGAATAGAGTGATTTAGTCTGTTTTTTTGGGCGTTGGGGTAAACAAAATCTCGAAAGATTCAATATTTTAAAGGTTTGTTAGATATTTTAAATGTTGCAAAAATAATATACTCTACCTGAGCTTTTGATTTATTCATCCAGTTTCACCTATTACACGATTATCAAAACAATAAAAATAGCTAAACCTAACCTCTTTGAATGTTGTAGTCAGTTTTTATCGATTTTGACACTTTAAAACGATTGATTCTGTAAATCACAACAATTCTAAATCACCGTGATGAACAAAAGTTGATTGATCTATTTTTGTAGGAAACAATCGGCAATTGTTACAAAGTATTCTGATATCGCAATCTTGGGTAATAACAACAGACAGCCAGTATACATATGTATTTTATTAAACTAAAAATTCTGTAATTTTATCATGTGAGATCCATTTTATCATTGTGACACATCCCTATTTCAAAATTTATAAACAATTTGTTGCACGAACTATTTACAGTCGTTTTTTTTATGTCAATAGTACATACATGAAAAAATATTTAGATTGTATATAATCAAACACTATGGTTGATCCAACAAAATTAAAGAATAATAGTAATATATTTAATAGTAATAATAATAAAAATGTGTAAAACAGCTTTACATATCACATCTCTGGTGGGGTACAATCCACAATTCAACCACTCTTACAACTTTTCTTTGTTGCAGTAACAAGCTATAACCAAACACTAACAGATAATTTTTTTTTTTTTTCGAGTTTCAAAATAATACTGAACATAATTTCATGACTGAAACTGCTAAATGCAGCTTTTTTTACATCAAGAGATAATCACTGAATCATATACTTTGATACCGCAACAGAATACAATTAAGTCTCTCAAGCCCATGGTTTGTTTTTATTGCACAATCTTCCAAACCATCCCGGTTCACAAAGGCATGTGTTGTCTGGCTGGCATGTGCCGTTTCTGCAAGGTTTTGTACACGCTGAACGTTGTGGTGAGCGTCTCCCGATTTCACAATGATCCCCTTTGAAGCCAGTTGGACATCTGCATATATTATTCCCCTTACACTTTCCTCCATTCAAACAAGGGATCACACATTTAGCTGTAAAATATTCCATCGATTGAATTTTTTTTTTCCCTATATGACGGATATGTTTATAGTATCTCACTTACAAAATTCACATCTCAACCCAAAGAATCCTTTTGGACATTCGCATGTGTCTTTCTGCACACATTTTCCTCCATTCAAACACTTCTCAGTGCATATACCTGAAAATCCATCATGTATTATTATTTTTTGTTTCAGAGAATCTTGCTGTAACTGTAAAAATGTTTAAAATTAGTTGTGGAAGTATCAGATTTATTTCTACAAATTCAGCAGCTCCTTTAAGAACTAAAAAAGGAAGATTGTTGGATTCCGTGATCAGAGTAGATCATGCTGGGGAATATGGAGCAGATAGAATATACGCTGGGCAAATGGCTGTTTTAGGTAGTCAATTTACTTTGAAAATCAAATATTCGTTTAGCTTGAACATGTTATAAATGCATTTTAGGAAAAACGTCATCGGGCCCAACTATTCAGCATATGTGGGACCAAGAAAAAGTTCACAGAGAAAAATTTGAACAGTTAATAAAAAAGCACGGAGTTAGACCGACGGCACTACTTCCAATTTGGAACATAGCCGGCTTTGTACTAGGTGCTGGCACTGCGTTATTAGGACAAAAGGCAGCAATGGCTTGTACCGTAGCTGTTGAAGATGTTATAGTCGAACATTACAACGACCAACTGAGGTCACTGGTAGAAATAAGTGATGAAAATGACAAAGAAATTCTCGAAACGATAAAAAAATTTCGTGACGAAGAACAGGAACATCACGACACAGGATTGGAACACGGAGCTGAGCAAGCTCCCTTCTACAATGCTCTTACAAACGTCATAAAGGTTGGTTGCAAAGCTGCTATTGCGGTGTCTAAAGTTATTTAAACGCACGTTGAGTATTAGTATTTAACAACAGTAGACTTTGTTGTTCTTGGAAAAAATTTTATCCAATCCCACACAATCAGTATTTCGTTCTATGCTAATTTGTCAATAATTGCGTAAAATTTTTCACCATCACGACAAAGTACTTTAGTCATATTTTTCTACGTTTTTGTTTTTTCGATAAATGGTATATCTATACAGTAAGGTATTGTTGATTTTATGTAAATAAACAAAACAAAAAAAAAAAAAAAAAGAGTGAGAATTTGCGCAGAGGATTGATTTTTATTGCAAGTTGAACGTACCTCCTTCGCAATAGGGCCCCTGAAATCCTGGAGGGCACGAGCAAACTCCGGGGGCCGTGCAGTTTCCTTCGTTCAAACATTTTGGATAGCACAGTGCTTTTTTGCAATGCGGCGGACCCAAGTACCCATCGGGGCACGGTCCCGGATTAGGTTCTGCAAAATGTAACATAAAAATTAGTGTAAAATCACACCGGCAAATGCTCTACATTACACCGAATAAAAAGTAAATGTCAATTTATAGAATCACGTTGCGACGGTTTACTTTACTCGGTGTAGTTAGATCATCGGATGACATTTCTCAATTCATCAGATCAAATTATCAGCGTAAACTCGATAATTTGGCAAAAGCAATGCGTTACGTACAACGTTGAATCGGCAAATCACCGAATTTTCGCAACATGTACGTACGCAATCGAGTAAATAAGAAAGAGAGAAAAGTGAGGAAGAAAGCCAATCGAAAAGCAATCACGCATGCACGAAGCATCGGAACAACACAATCATAAAAAAGAGAAGAGAGAGAGAGAGAGAGACGAATGTATTCTTTTTTTGTTTTTATTCTTTTTCTTATAAGAAAGTATGTACTGGCGATACGGAACTGTATGTGTGAGTGCAGGAGAGTAGTTGGTGGTCGTGGGCGCGACTGACGCACTCACCGCGCATGGCGCATTCTTTTCTCAGGCTGAGCCGCAAGGGCGTCCCGTTCAGTGGCTTGTTCTTGCGGGTCTCGATCAGCAAACCGATCCCGAACTGCGCTATTCCCGATATGTTTCCAGAGCACGGCAACAGTATGCTGAATTCTGCAAAATCAAACCGACAATCATGTTTCTCCTCACTATACTTTGGCAACGCACATTTTTGAGCTTCAATGAATCGGTATTGATCGCGCAATTTCTATTCTTATCTCGAGCGCAATAGTGTTTCCTCGAAGCCTTTCCAGCCCGGTGTTTACGCGGAAATGTGTGTACTTACCTCACGTCGCGCGGTTTGTTTGCATTACCGAAATAAACGACTTGCTGGAACTAGTTGAACGAAACGGGGGAAAGCTCATTGCTTCATTCATAAATATTTACCGATTTTCGTGGCTATTGTATATTCTCAAGTCAAAGCATGGATTATTATAAAATATTGATATCTTACAATTGGCGGTGCGAGGATAATTATTATAGCTTACCCTTTTGGCGCTTGGGCACGCGGCCCTGCTTCTTTATCGTGATGGAGGGTGTTTTGAGGATGGACTCGTCAAAGGACTTGAGTAGGAAGAAATCGTAGTAATACTTTTTGACGCCCGACTTCCACGTGAAGTTCACGTAGGACATTTCGTTGGGGATGACCGGCAACTTGCTCTCAAAATCGGGATCCAGGAGGTACGGCACCACTCGGCCCTCGTCGATTGCGTAGATTTCCATTTCCATACCTTGAAACGTAAAAATTTATTTGATTTCAGTTTATTTTACTCTATTTGCAAAGCCACCTTCATAAATCTGTTTTTTGTTTAACTCGAGTATGTGTGTGGGAAAAACTGCTTTCTTATAAGTATTTTAATCATTTATTTACACTACTTGACAATTACGCTATCGAAATTCACGATTTTTTTTCCTCTATAATTAATAAAAAATTACGCTTTTTTTATACTTTTTAAAAGTACGTTACTAAACGTTTGTGTGATACTTAAAACTTTGTAAAGGATCAAAAAGCTTTTTTTGCATCTCGAAAAATTAAAATTGGTTGAATTACAGGTTAGCAAAAATGTTATTGAATGGCGCACTTACTCAATAAATACAAAACTACAATTTAAAAATAAAAAATTAATTGTAAAAAAAAAAAAAAAAAAAAAAAGTAGTTTTAATCATTTAGTACCAATAAAGCCTCAATTAAAACCACAAAACTAAGCCTGTTTACATCAACATTGTTCTAGAAAACCCTGAGATTAATCCAACATACGTTTTAGCGTACATTCCAAAAATTTTCAATAAAATTTTATCTCAAGTTAATCTTTATGATTTGCAGGTAAAAATAACTTAAAAAAAAAAAAAAAACTTTTCATTGTTAACTATAATTGAAGACCGAAGTCAACAAAAATAATGTCGATCGAGTCGTGATTATGGTAATTTCCACGGACAACCCGATCGAACCCGAGTAATGCACGTCAACAAAAACATCGTCGTTCGACCATTCGTCCCCTGAGAAATCACTCCTCCCACGAGAAAGCAGAATGACACACGTGCCATGAACATGATTTCCTCAAATAGTAAATAAAAAATAAAAAAAATAATATGATTCATCTGGAGGGTGACGAAAGAAGGAAGGAAGGAAGTAAAATTTCTCTCACCACTGAACATTTTAATCTGCTGGCGGTCGATCCAGAGGGTCATGTCGCCCTCGGGTTTGTGTCCACCGCCCTGACCGCGCCGGTGCTTGGCCGCACACCAGCGGCCCGGCTCGAGCAAAACGAGCAAGAGTAGCGCCGCCGAGGCCAGGACCGGCCCAGCCCGCCGCCGCATATTATATTTCCAGCCCGAGATTTCTCTCTCCCGGGAAACAGTACAACTCGGGTATTTTTACAGGTACACCAGGTGTATATATATACGTGTGTGTATGTGTTTACGGGTATATGTAAGCCGGTATCCTCTCACCCGACGATGTACACCTTTTCTCACGCTCAATTTATCTGTGTATCCCTGCGAAGACAAACCTTATTAACCAATGATATTCGGCTGTTGCCGATTTTTCACGCCGCCGAGTCTTACCGATCTATCGACCGGCCCCTGGTTTTTCTTTTTTTTTTTTTTTTTTTTTTTTTTTTTTTTTTTTTTTTTCCTACTCTCTATATTTTAAAAACAAACAGTGTACTCTCTTGTTATCTCAAAAATCCCGAGGAAAACTTGAAAAACACTACAGATTTCACGACGATCTTATTGGAAATCGGTACGCGGCTGATGGGTCCTTGGTAACTATTTCCCGATCTACAGCCAAGCGGCACGAAATTTTCCAAAGATAATTCCCGCTTGGGTCGCAAATCGTATTCACGTGGGAGGATATGGATCGCGAATGGCAAATCGAGCACTGCCTGGACCTGCTGTACTCGGGAGCGCGGCGGAGAGCGTGCATGCAGCCCACTCGACTCTCGGTGTCGGACTAAGCCCCCCCTGAGATACATATCGGATGCTGGCGCTGACGGCCAACACCGTACTACACATATATACTACTACTCCTGCTGGTAGGTATACATCACCACTCCACATGTGTATACAATATGTATGTACACACCTGTACTGTTGATCTGTCTTCTTAAATGCCGTATATACATGTACACTTACTGGTACACAACATAACATTGCCGAAACATACACATATGTGTAATTACCTACAGCTCAATGGTCCTTTACGGCTACCGATAATATATGCGCGAGCCGCAGTGTACAGCAACCCTTTCTTAATTTAACACTTCCCGGGCCGAGCTCAAGGAGCATCAGAAGCCTCGGTTCCTTGCTCCCGTATATATGTATATATATATATATATATATATATAACACACGTGCGACGGCTCCCGCTTTACTTGCCGGTCCGTTCTCTCGCCCGGCTTTTTTGCGTGTGCGCAAAGTTACGGTAATGATAATGATCAACAGCCAAGCGTCCTGGAAAGGATTTTTATTTTTCTCGTTTTCGAAATCGGTAAGGAGCTCGTGCAGGGCCACGATAGGGCGGATCTTGCAGTCAACCGTGCGCTGTCTATACGGCGCGCTTTTTTTTTTAAAATCGGTATGGACTCGATCGCGCGACGATAAGTTCAAGTTGTCACACATCTACTCGATATTTTTATTTGGCACGACAATGGAGGTGCCAATGAATTACGAAGCTCCCCGCGGAGATCGGTATGGAAATCGCACATCCAATATCTTACGTAATGCGTTTGCACGTGGGTTATAATAATTGGGGAGGAAATTTAACAAAATCGTTTTCAAACAACGCCAAGTGGTAGGGGTGAGAACGCGCGTGTATGTATGTATATGTGTGTATTGTAAACGTACGAGGAGCGGTGCAATTTAAGCTTGACGTACTTTGTTTCGAGATCGATGATTTGGATAATAATCGGTTCGCACAGCCGAGGAGATGGGAAGTAAAAAAAAAAAAAAAAAAAACCGAGCTCTCGATTCGGGCAGCATGAAAGAGGAGATAGATAAAAAAACGATACGAAAGAGAGCAAAAAGGAAAAAAAAAGAAGGGAAGAGGAACGAGGCACAAGTGGTATACACCTAAATGAGAAAGATATAAATTTAACTGCGCGGACAGATGAACAGTGCACCGTGCGATCGAGGATGAGAACGGGGGCCCTCTGATTTTCTCTTTCTCTCCTCGTACGGGGCATGTGTGTGCGCGTCCGTGTGTGCACAAGGGAGCGAAGAAGAGTATAAAGGAGTAATAAGAAGAAAAAAAAAAAAAAAAAGAAAAAGAAAGAAAGTAGAAAAAAAAAAAAAACGGAGAAACGTCAGAAGTCTAGAGAGGAGGAGGAGGAGGATGCTGTTTCCAGAGGCCGAAGCGCTAAAGACGTGTACCTATATACGCGCGTGTATGTACGTAAAAAAAAGGGAATGCGAAACTATTACAGTCACGTTTCGCGAGAGTGGCACACATAATACACGAAGGGCGCGCGCCCCGACCAGCGTCTTTTGTGCGCACCTATTACACATAATATCCTATACACGCGCATCGTCTTTCTCTTCCTCTGTGCTGCATATATATGTACATCTGGCTCTCGTAACTTATATTAAAAACGTATACTTTAAATTTTCCGCTTGATTAATTATCGCCGTCGTCGTCGTTCATCTGCTCTCCATCGAAAAAAGATACGTGAAGTAACGCGACGCGAAATCCAAGTGACTTTGCTCTTAATCGTCCTACCTGCATACACTGGTGTGCTCACACTTGACGCGATTTTTATTCATTATGCTTAACATACTTTTGTACGGATAATCACACCTTTTACTACACTTGATTTTTTGTTGTTATTTTACTTTTGGTAATTACGGTGCCAAGACTTTTTTTCGTACGGAGATGAATGTGTTTTCAAGTTTTTAAAAATTAGAAAACTAGAAATTAAATGCCAGTATTAATAACAGCCAAAATAGGCAGTCCCAATATAGCTGTATGTAGAGATGTAAAAATTCGATCCATCTTTGATCTGATTGAATCATATGTATTTTTTAAATCTACAAATAATTAATGGAAATCTTTGTGTTTTTTTTCACTGTTTTCAATTGTTTTTCCAGAAGAAGAGATTTGATCGCTCGTCAATCCACAGTAATAGTCTTCTATAATCCCCTATAATTTTCTAAATAGTTGAAAATGTGCAACAAAATTTTGGATACAACAGTTATCGATCTCAAAAAATACGCATTTTAACAACTTCGTATTATTGGGAAAAAGTTATGATTTTTTCCTGACAACCCAAAAAGTGCTTGAAAAAACTAGTATAATTAGATAATATAATTAACTAACACGAATATTTGCGGCTTATGTAAAAATAATATACTTAAATAATTATACAACGCTAGTTGAAACCACGTATTTTTATTGAAAAATTGATTATCAAGGGGTGCTACTTGAAAATTATTTTTTTCTCTAGCCCCTCTCAATGGCTAACTTGAAATTCTCCCTAATTTAAAAATACCCTGCCTCGCCATCACCCCATCTCTCGATCGAACTTTTAGATATGACATACGCGCAAAATGTTCGCACCTCTCGTATCAAGTATTTCGCTTGCACGGACATTATGGTTGAATAACTACATCAGTTTTTGAACTTGAGCTTAAACTTAAACAAAGCTTGATCGATATGAAGCATCAATGTAATTTTCAACGAGAAGCGGTACAAAGTACACGTGAGATTGTACTTGCTCGAAACTAAAGTATACGCATTGACACGTTTTCGCGCTAATTACCACTTAATTAAGGAGCAGGGGGGGGGAAAGCCCCTTAAGGCGACATAAAGGACGCGTTGGGCAACGAGGGAGGAGCAAAAAGTAAATCGTCCAATTAGCACACCGAATCGAAATAATCGCTTCTCTGTGGCTCGTTTCCCTCTTTCGTCCCCCGAGAGAAGACCATCGGGGCCCAAGGGACTCTGGCAAAACAACTTATAATACTCGTTTTTCACAGCCGAGCCGGGGGAAGGTGCCTCCAATTATAAAGGCAAAAAAGAATCACGTAAGGAACGAGAAGGAAAAAAAAAAAAAAAAAAAAAAGAAACAGCCTAGTTCGGAATCGGCTCCGAAAAAGATTCTCACGTCGTCACTTAAAACGACACTCCCTTCTGTTTGCACATACGAGCGTGTCGGTATATAGGTACACACATAACGTGAGTGATATACGACTGACTCGTATTTCCCCCCTTTTTTTTGTCCATCGCAGGCAGGACAGCTGATATTTTTGCGCAAATACGCGAACATTTTTTTTTTTTTTTCACGAGCCTTTCTTAAGATTACGCGCTCCTTATATAGAGCCGGCTATTTCTAGTGGTTCTTAGAAAGTCACTTGAAGAAAGCTCATTTTTCTCGTTCATCCCTCCCTCCTAATGATGATAGGGCTCGTTTGTTTTATATCTCTAATTAAATTAGCTGTTTTTACACTTTTCCGCGATAATCGCCACTTGCATGCGACGATACAAAAATTTTTTTCCGATTAAAAATATATATTCAATAATTATTTTACTGCCATTGACGAGAACTGCTTGCTGTCCTTTTTCGCGACGAATCACGTTATAGAAGGATAAAGCATGTCCGGATCGTCGTCGGTGCGCATGCAGCCATACGTGCGACCTGTTGAATCGAGTCCGGCGTAAAAAGTTGAATAAAATTATCGTAAATCCTCGAAACTTTGCCGTACGCGAGGAGCAGTTAATAACGACTCCGAAGATTGTAATCTTTTCGAAAAGGCTTGTATTTTTTTTTTTTTTTTTTACAAGGCTGCCGGTGATGGGGAAACTTGAAAAAGTGGTTTAAAATACATTTTGACATTTTTCTTGCACAGCAATCAAGTTTTTTGTAAATAAATAAACAAATAATAATAATTTCGAAGCAATAGATCTCAAAGCGTGATTTTTAATTGACAGTTGAAAGGAATATGCTTTCGACGCGGCTGTATCATGTATATACGTAAAGTCGTATAATACACACACCGCCTCGTGAAAGCCATCACCTCTCGCATCGTGATTTATACCTACGACTACTAAGTAGCTGTCTTCTTGTTGTTTTTACTCTATTTCTTCCCCCCCCCCCTTCCTCGCTGCTGCTTTTTACTCGTAAGTACACTTGTCTGGCTTCCTTCGTCGCGATTGCACTCGATCATCTTTTTGTACGCGCCGTACACCGCACGTCGGATTATTCTTCCATCATCTTTTTAAATTACAGGTTCCTCGTGTCAAGGAAGCCTTTTTTCCCAAAATAAACAAAATAAAAAAAATAAAAAATGTATAGACTGTTGTAACTAGATAGAGGGGGAGATAATTGTTTCAATAACAAGCGTGAATTATGAATTTTCTATCGATTTCTTTGGCGAGAGAGAGAGAGAGAGAGAGAGAGCGCATGAGCAGGCGACGCCCATCCTCGGTTTTCGAGCCAGTTTACTTAATTGCCGGGGCGAGGAGGAGTTGGCGGGGTGTAATAGCCGGTGCGAGGCGTGAGCCCGCGATATCTTAATTTTATGGAGCCTCACAACCAAAGCT
This sequence comes from Copidosoma floridanum, assembly GCF_036245765.1. Lineage (NCBI taxonomy): Eukaryota > Metazoa > Arthropoda > Insecta > Hymenoptera > Encyrtidae > Copidosoma > Copidosoma floridanum. The sequence continues at coordinate 35,854,793 of NW_028321890.1, forward strand.
GCGTCCGCTGCAGTGCAAAGAGGAAAGAAGAAGAAAAAAAAAAAAAAAAATCAACTGGAAGAAGGAAAGGGAGAACGAGATGAATATCCAATAATAGAATCCATTGTGTCGTGTATTACGCGTCGGAGCGTTATGGCTAAACTAATGGTCCAACGGCCGTAAGTCGTGTGTGTAAATATCATCGCCTCTGTCCAATCTCGACCTTGCATTTATATACCTTGCACCGCTGCGTGATTTTTATATCCATATTATTTGTCTTTTTTTTCTGTCTCTCTTTTTTCTTTTTTATTTTGATATTGTAATCGAGGGGTTATTGGTAATCACGAGTAAAACCGTACAAATTGTATTTAATTTTAAAAATAAATGTGCGTGTGAAAAAATTCTACGAATGGGTCAAAAATTAGTTTTCATCGGTTAAATATAATATAGTAAAGTATTATTTATAATATTCAAAAAAAATGTTTTTAGATTCAAGAAAATGTGACCTAAAATAGTTCAAATGAGATTATATTTTTTCTTACTTGAAGAAAATATTCTGAATCTCGTTAAAAGATATCATTTACTTGGAATTAATCTAATAAATTTTGTTTTCTTGATTATGAGAAAAAAAAAATTTTTTTCGGCGTACTGGTGCGTTATCTCCAACAAATGAAGCCTAGGGCTCGAGGGTTAGATGTGTACCAGTTTCGAGAGTGAGTATACTGTTTTTTCCCATAACTAGAGTACCATCCAGAGTTAAACAAAAGTACACTCAAGTTGAGAAACAGGATACGACAGATGATCCAGGAAAAACTTATGAATCCATTGTCTGTAATAATTTTCGCGTTCACCAAGGGAAGATTTTTAAAATTGTTATTTTTATTACGAGTAGCAGAGAAAGAAGACGATCGTATACGCGTAAGCAATATCTATCGAGAGGATTATTATATGTATATATGTGTAGACGCACACGCGGTCACGCGAGAGTCGAGGGAGAAGACGACGAGAGAAGATAAGGAAACAGGAGCAAAAGAGATGCGCGGAGAGTCGACTGATGCCAGTTATTCTCGATCGAACGCTTTTTTTGCCAGGCCGTTGCAAAGCTAATTGGACGCGGATACAAACGAGAGCGGGCCGACAGCCCCAGATTCTCCTCTCTCTCCTTCTCTGTCTCTCTCTCTTTTTTTTTTTTTTCCTCATATTCGTCGCTGCCGCTGGTGCTGGTGTCTCGTGTGTTTATGCACTCCTTAGCTTTCTCCCTCGACTGCGCCCGTAGCTATATTATTACGCAAAATGACGACGGTTAACACGTGGAGATATGCCATGTGGGTCCATCTCATCCCTTGTTCTTTCGCGTGTTAGCTGTCGGTTCTTATGATTTTCTCTCTCTCTCTCTTTTTTTTGCACATCTTCTTTTGCTTTTGCTTTTTCCTCTTGGGTGCGTTACGCGTACCCTTCGTCTCCGTTTGACCGAGATCACGAGTTTTCAGTAGCAAATCCAAGTGAATTTTGTTGATATTGAATAATGCACAGAAAGATCATTTCATGTGTTGAAAAAAAAAAAAAAAAGTTTATTACTCAACTTAGCCGTATAGTTCTCATTATATTCAAACTACAAAAAACTCTTGTTTCATTTAATCAGTATTTGTCCTGTAGTAATTTTAATAACAAAATGAGAAAATTAAACTATAATTTGAGCAGTATTTTTTCACCACATTTCTTAGATGACTACAAACTTGAACGAATGAAGATTTAAATAGTAATAAATATGTCAAAACTCGAGAAATGATTTACTAAACGATTTTTATATTTTTTTTAAGGTTTCGAAAGGTATTGGACAATAATGTACAAAAATTTTTTTTAAATTGATTTACTCGATAAGATTAATTGAGCCACGAAAAATAAGCGATGCATACTTTTGGGGAATCACTACAAGTGAAAAATCTAAGCATTTACTACTTTTTTTTTTTTTTTTTTTTTTCATATAAATTGCCCCTTATCCTTTTTAAGTTGGGTGTGTAGTAATAAGCGTATTAATTTGGTTACTTGAATAATTATCGACGTACGTAAAAAATACCACGAAAATTTTGTCTATTTTATTTTATTTTATAAAAATTAACAGCTTTAATTCGTAACCTTGAAAGAAATTGAAATTGAAATAAGTTAAATTGATGGTATAATTACAGAAATACAATTGAGTTTGAAGTTTGGAGGCAGCTTAATGTTGCTTCACCGATTGTTGTCGCGATCCACAACTGGTTTCTTTTTGCCAACTTTGTATTTGCCAACATGGTGGTCATGACTAATTTTGCTCACATTGATAATAATAAGCAAAAGGATGAGCAAGGCCACTACAGCACCTATAAATTTTCTTAGTTTATCAGTGATCCTTTGAAAAGGACGTTTTTCTTTTTTTTTTTTTTTGTTCAGGCATACGAATTTATATTTACCAATTTGCCAACTATCGATTTTTCCCTCTAGTGTTTTGGGAGTAGTGCTTTCCTCAAAAGTTGCTTTGGATCTAGGAGTCGTTATCACATCAACTTTGCTATTTGATTCAAACTTTTCCATCAATAGAGTGGTTTCATAGGCTATTGGTTGTTCCCTTGGAAGTTTGTCTATTTCTTGTGCTCTAGAGAATGATCGTGCTGGTGCAATAGACTCTACTCCGAGGTACTTTTCGTTTTTCTGCACATTAAGAGTCGCCCGAGCGTGGATTTCATCCAAACTAGTGCGAGCTATGCAGGTGTAGTTACCAGAGTCAGATTCCGTCGTGTTATTGATAATTAGTGAATTATCGAGTGCTTGCACAAAGCGCGAGTCAATCTCAAAATTTATGAGTTTATCGTTGCTCTGCCAAACAATCGTCAAATTTAAGGTTGAGTCTGTCTCGGCGTCGCATCTGTTTATTGAAACAAATAAAATAAATTAGTTTCAGAAAACAAAATATATTAAAGGAAAAAAAAAAACAGATGTACCAACCTAAACATCGCTGTTTCGTTCTCTTTGACTGTGACATCTTCTGGTTCATTTTTAATTATCGTGTGCTGTTTGACAATCAAAAATATCTTTGCATTTATTTTGCCTAAATCATAGTACGGCTGACATTGATATCGACCCGCGTCGGAGAATAAAACATCTTGGATTTCCAAATCACCAGTTTTTAAAATTCTATACCTTTCACTACTAAGTTCCTCGTCATTTTTGAACCACTTAATTTTAAGACTAGGAACATTGTAGCAGGGGAGTTTTATCGTTGTTCCATCGACGGTTGTCACATTATTCTGCAGTTCTGGCTTACGGTCCAGAACGTTAACGTTAAAATCATTGTTAACGTAGCCAAGAGAATTGGAGGCGTTACAACAATAGTGACCACCGTCTTTGAGTTGCGAATTGTCAATTATGATGGAGTTGGGTGTTACTTTTATCCTCCGATTATGGGGTGCTTTAGATATGTCTTCTTTCATGTACTTCCACGTGATTTTAGGCTCAGGCTGTCCTCTTGCCACGCATTTGAGTTCAATTTTTTCCCCTTCAATAATATCGATTAATGAATAGAGTTCTTCTGTAAAGTAGGGCTTGGATTCAACCTCTAGCTCTACGGAGTGGGACTGATTCAAACCTACGCCGTTCGATACTTTGCAGGTGTAAGTGCCTTTGTCCTCGAAATCCACTTGTTTGATGAACAGTGACTTGCCATAGTTCATCGCGATTATTGACCGGTTCAATTGCAACTTGCTTCCATCCTTGTACCATGTGATCGAGGGTAACGGCGTACCACCGAAAATGCAAAATAGCTCGGTTGTCTTACCACGTTGTGCCACCATATTCTTAGGACTGACGTACTGCTTGACCGGCTCGGTTTCATTTAAACTGGCACTTGATGCATCTATGGTGACATTCAAAGTGAAATACTTGTAAATCTTGAATGTCTTATCATTGTCCGTCTTCCACACGCATATGTATCTCACGGTATTGTTGTAAGCATCAATAGCATCACTTTTCATGATGCTATTGAACCATAGGTTACCCTTGGGGTCGTACGTTATGCGCGACTTATTGATGGAGTCTAGATTGTTCAAATGATCCGCTGTAAACCAGAAAACGTATGGCGAGTGACAACTGAGGTTCAAACGGCTACCCTCGACCACATCCACAGTTACATCGGAAACGTCTTGATGGATACTTAATGGCTTTGGATCATTTATCTTTCGTAGCATAACTGCTTTCGAGGTTGCATTACCCCATTTGTTGATTGCGGAACATTGATACTCGCCGACGTCTTCATCTTGAGGCTTTGAAAATTCCAGGGTACCTTGGTCCGGCAGTTGCGAGATGCGACCGTTATACGCCCACCAATTGAACTCTTCACCATTTTTGATCCATTTAAATCTGCAAATTTTAAGGAAAAGAATTGACAAATCATCGGGAAAAAATTTTATTGACAAACATGTGCCATTCTTCTTGATATATTTTTTTTTATGTAAAGCTCTGATCAAAGTTATGGGAACTCAAAGGGATCCGAAAAATAAGGAACTATGATTTTTTTTCATAATGTTAACGTGATAACTCGTTAGGGGGCGTGTTGTTGGTGATTGATCAGTGATAATGCTAGTACAAACAGCACCTAAATTTTTACTGATTCAGCAGCGAGTTAATTTCAACTGTAGATTTGAAGAGCATTCATAAACTTTTTTAAACAATGAGAAGAGGTCAAAAAATAAATATGCAATAAACCCTCAAAATACTCACTCTGGCCTTGGCTCTCCCTCGGCTTCACATACGATCTGAAGTGTAAAATCTGCGCTTTGTTTGTCTTGCTTCGTGTAAAATCCAATTACGTCTGCTGGAGGCTGGGCTATTATCTTAGGTGGTAATTTATCTTTAAACAAAGTTAAAACTGATCAATCAGATATTTTACGTTATATTTTATCTTACTATTATACTTGTATATCCTAATAGTAACCACAAGCACAATTCTGTATTAATTCAAGATTATGTTTGAGTGCTTCCTTCCCTCTCTCCATGACACATTATACATTTAGGGTGTTTATTTTAATTGATCAAGTACACAAAGTGTTTAAGTTTTTTTATCTTAACCTTAAAAAACCTTAATTGGCAATTTCATTGACGTAAACACAAAGCTTGTAAAATTAAAAGTCCTGAAATTTATTAATAATGATGATTTATATTGCAACATCATGAAACATTGAATAGTTTACATAAAGTTATGCAATTATTTCCTGTATGTTCGACGAAAACAAAAATTAAAAATGTTTTTTAAACTTAAGTCTACTGGGTTTTAACGACATTACTTAAGTCAAAAGCACTTAGGTAAAAATAACTTATACATAAGTAGACGAAACCAAGGGCTGTTGCTGATAAATACACTACAAAATAACTCCACTGCGTGCAAAAATATTTTTCTCTAAATCAGTTCACAGAACTACGTATTACATGTAATGAAATATTTTTGATGCAGGTATATTTTACAAATAAAACAACTGCGATTTTGTCTTTCAAATCCGGGTAATGTATTAATTATCGTTGCTAGTATCAACTTTATCGATCGATTTTTATAGAGTGACTCTTTGAGTGTATCCTATAGGTATCACAATACTCACATTCTGAGGCTGCTGTATGTATAAAAATTACGGTGATGATGTACGCCGTGAATCTCATCTTCATACGCTGACAAGTTCGGCTGACGATGGTGCAGAAAAACTGCTTTATTGGGCTGGGTGGGGTCTAGTGAAACTGTTTGTTTAAGACGATCGTATCAACTTGAGCTTGTTAAAGAATAAAACAAGAGATAATACGCGATCTTAGCACCTCAACTATTAAAAACTGACTACTAAGTCATCAAAAAAAAAATGCATAAAAAATGTAGCAACGCTGAAAGAAAAAAAAAAAATTAATGGAGAGTGGGAGAACACGCGTTAATAGGCTGAAATTAACGATAAGATAAATTTTAAATTTCTAAGATTCTTTGTATTCTGATAGCTGTTAATAGGTTTATTTTTATAAAAATTACAGCTGCCATGAGAAACAAATTTGTACTTTGCCTTTACCTGTAGGTACCGTTTAAACACATCTCAATAGAAGATCATACTAGAAGATTTTTATAATATTTATTTATTTGTATAATTGTAAATGGTTTATCCATCCGTGTATGGGTTGAAGTATAAGTAATACCTTAAATACCTTACGGATATGTTAGAAGGGTTCACTTAATTAGGCCTTTGTAAAGCTATTCATTCTAGTTACTTCCTCACGTACGGAAGTAATGGAAATCAAAATAGTTTGTATTTTGTATCATTGAATTTAGTAATTTTTCAGGCGTTCTAATATTTCCATTGAAACAATAATTCACTATCCCCGACTTGTATACTGTATTTCGTGGTTGGAAAAAAAAAGAAGAATTTAATCATAGCTTTTATCTTAATTGCACCACTTAGATTTTTATGCTTTCAATGAGCACGACTTCGGATAAAGTAACAGTTTCTTATTTCTTGAAAGGTGCTACAGCGCTTATTGATATACTTAAAAACGAATTGGAAAGATAGTAGCAAGTGGAACGAATGCGTCGTGTTCTAAAAATATAAAAAATGTATTAGGTTGTGCTTGAACTTAAATTATAAAGGAGAATCGGAACTCAGTTGGTCGAATCTCGATCGGGTCAACAGATAAGGTGCGAGACTAGTTTGGGGTGGTGGTGTAGTTCGTGGTAAACAAGGGTGTAGATCAGTTAGAAAAGTTGGATTTTCATGAGTTGATTAGCCGGATAATAGAAGATGTAGGGTGCAAGGGATTATTATTTAGGGTTAATATCAACACCCTCCGCACAAAGGTGGGAGAGGGTGCCCGAAAAAACTACCTTAGCGGTGTATGGGTAGAAAAATATTATAAAAAAAAAAAAAAAAAAAAAAATTTTGAGCCAATTGATTGTCTACACTATATGATAAAATGCATATTATCAGGCTATGCTTATAATAAATTTACATTTTTTAATTACAGTTTCTTATCAATCTTATTGTATTTGATCTTTTGGGACAAGAATTTCTTTGGCAAAAATATTCTTGCCCCAAAATTTCAAATATAATAAGGTATTGATATCATGGAGGGCGATACGAGAAATTATTATATAGTTTCTTATGATGAACAGAACAGACATGATTTATGGGAATTAAGTAAGTACTGGTGAAAAGATAAAAATGTGCACACACACACACGCATATTTTGCTTTTGTGAAAACGTAAGGCAGTCCTGTTGAGCAGTTGTGCCTAACAACTTGAAAACTGACATGTTTTGGCTGACAGGCAATTATGCCGTCTACGGTTGGATTAGTGCGATCTCGATCAGTGACAGCTAGTCGAAGTGGCTTGAAGTTATTTGAAGCTGTTTCTGGTATCGAGATATTAGCAAACCGCCAAACTGACCCACTTTATCTTCTTTGTACAACACTACTTTGTATCTTAGGTTCCTCATGTGGAAAGTATAGCTGTTTCGCTCTTCAAACTTGACATATTATATTTTATGATTTTTTTTTTTGTAACTAAAAAAGAGAAAGAGAGAGAGAGAGAAATAGCCGCAGGGGATACTTCAACTGCCCCTATACTAATTTGGGCATCTTTTTTTTTCCAAGAGTAGTCTCGATCTGAAAGTCGCTCGTTTTACTCAGCATGAAACCTCTTTCCCATCGAAGCTATTGGTTTTTCGTATTTAAGCCAGACCTTACCTTTTTCGATTTCAAAATACTGCTCGACCGACTGAACAAAAAAGGACGGGAATTCGAGCTGGTGTCTCTTCTTTTCTTTTTATGTTTTAAATGCTCATCCGGAAATGAATTACTTGGTATGGATAAGGGTTTTCTTAACTTTTTATTTGGAATTATTAAGATTAATTTATAGTTTATATATTTCAATTATCGTAAGTTTAGGCAAATACGGACTATTAATAAAGAGTTTTAAAAAATTTACAAAAATTACTATCTTTCTTTTAATAACGTCAGATAAATTAGAAATTACATAATGTGTTTTTTAAAAGTTCATTACTCTCATTTAACCATAGGAATGTGCGATACGATTGAAACACCGTGCCTGATGAAAAAATCTAATAAAAGTTTTGAATCTTAACGGAATTTCAAACTTAAAGTTCAAATTTTTATGTTATGAAAGCATAATTTTCTATAGAGCTTCGGAAACTTTTATCCGATTTTTTCAAAGATAAGAAATAAGGATGTATGGTAAATAAGGAATGAAATTTACAAATTTTTGTAAAGATAAAAACTTAATATAATTACAATAAAATATTCTTACAACGCTTTAGAGGGCTCTGATGAAGTTACGTAAAAACAACTACACACATGATGAATCACATGTCTTCTCTTTTTTTTAATGATGTTTTTCGAATGTATGCAATTTAGCGTGTCTGTATAAATGTGCACATACGTACGCAATACAATCATTACTTATACTCATACAAAAAAGCGGCAGTTTTTTAAGATATGAAAAGGTGAATCAGCCTCCTCATTAGTACTACATATTTTATTGTTATTTTTCTTTTAATATCCCCTTCTATTTCGGTGTAAAAAGTTTATCGACTTGATTATGTGCTTGTCACCAGTATGGGTTGCTCTGCTTTTCACGTTTAACTCGTCAACGTCAGCAAATGCAAAAGTTGAGCAACCAGTCGACGATCGGAGCGAAACAACGTATCGAGTTCTTAAATACTAACAATAATAATGTACAAGAGAAAAACGCGATGAGTACGTTCAACATTTACGTCGAGAAATTATACGTACGAATAATATTACTAATCGAGAGATTGCAAAGGAAGGATCGTCTACTTGTTCAGTGATATGCGTTTTTGAAATTCTGTAAATAATTTTTTTTTCTTTTTCTTCGTGTATTACTTTCATTTATTATAATTGACCACGTTGACCAACTAAAATATCAAGTAAATTTACCAATTAATTAAATAGCATACTTATAGGAACTAAGCATACACGTCAATGTTTTTTTAATTAAAAATAAAACTTTTTTCGATTTTCTCCGTATACAATTGTACCAATAATAATTTAAAAAATTAGTTTTAATATTCTTTTGCTTAACCTTTCGACGATAGTCCTCGGCAGTCTCTCAATTTAACATGAAGATGATTTTATCTTTATAGTTATCTCGTTCGCAAGCGTGCGTTAAGTCAATGGCTTTTTTCTCGATCCTTTTTGCTTTTTTTTTTTTTTTTTTTTTTACATATACTTTCTTTACATTTTCTTTTCTTTGATAATTCTTTGACCACAAGATATAATTGATATCGTTTTTACTAATATTTTTTTTCACCATCTGTATACTATTTTCTACTACTGTCATAATTTTCTCATTTTTTGTTCATTTTTAATTTGTACTGTAAAATGCAAAAGACATTCCACGCAATAATAAATCAAGAGCTGCATATTAAAACTTAAAAGTAACCACGAAAAATTTTTAAACATTGGAGGTATGAAATTAAAAACTTTGTTTGTAAAAGTTATCAAAATTAATTGCAGATCACTCGTAAGAGAATACTGGAAGTTTATATACGAAGGAAAGTAAATTGCGTGTAGTTTACGCACTACTTCTAACAGAGATTCAACGGCGCTCATACATGACAAGACCTATACCATTAAAAAAAAATTTTTTTTTTCAAATGTGGCATTTAAATGCATCAGTAAAACTGCTACATAAAATATGCTAATACCAAAAAAATTTTATAAAAAAAAATTTGACGATAAAATTTTTTAATGACCTCAGTTAGTTTGTAAAACTATGTAAATAATAAATTTTTCACTAATACATTAATAATAAGTGGGCAGAAATTTTTCTTACATATCGAACAAAGGTATAGTTTGTTTTTAATTAACAAAGAGCGATACCATTTCTTGAGAGAAACGTAATACTTGAGTAATAGCGGCTATTGCTAGGTAAATTAATTTTTATAAATTACATTTATGCATAGCTGCTTCATTTATGACTTTTTTTTTGTGGATGTCTCCAAAGATACCCACGTGAAAATTTATATAATATAATATGAATTTCTCTATACATATTTGATGCTTTTTTTGATATATTAAATAATAGCACTATATATTTATATATTCACTGTCATTAAAAATAAAAAATTTCGGAAGTAAGTTCATTTAAATATATTTTCTAAAAATAATAAAAGATAAAAAAAATTCAAATGAAGGAATTGTACTCGTCTCCTTTATCCAGCTAAAGCGCGTTTCACGTACAAATAGCAACGTTTAGAAGCTCTGTGTTCGCGATTAACTACTACAGTGCATTTACAATAATTTTTTTTTTTTTTTCAGTATAATATCAATAATTAATTCTTTTATAATTTATATTTTCTTTTAGAGTACTATCACACCTTGTAAGAGACAAAGTTTGAAAGTACGATCGTTTACATTTATAACATTCGATGAACTCTTTTTTTTATTATCCTTATATTTTGCAATGCATTAGAATTTCTTATACTTCGTTTGGGCCCACTGCCTACAGAGTAAAAATTTGATACATCATAAGTATCGTATTTGAATTATCATTGGAGATATCATAATTGAGCTTTTTTTTCTTGGCTATTGAAAAAATTTCAGTCGAACGTCAGACGCTTATGAGTGTACTTTACACTGAGTAAACGACTGACAGATTTTTAGGGGAGTCATTTTTTCTCAGAAAGACTGAATATAAAATATATTCTAAAGTGATGGACACTGGCAACGCAAGAATATACTTTGAATAAACATATCGATTAATGCTCTCTACAAACATGTAATTATCTTTTTTTTTTTTTTTCTTCACTACTACGTAAGCAACTTTAAAACAACGTAGGATTTGTATAATTTTTGCCTACATAAGATAATCAATTTGAAACAATTTAAACGTAACTTGTACCCTGTAATAAGCAGGCGATAATTCCGGTCGAAAATACCGGAATACACTTTCATTGAAAGATAATGAAGAACAAAAACACCGCCTTGGAATTTATAGGCTTGCATGCTACTCAAAACAAAGTGGATCTTTGGACTGTACAAGTCCAATCCGGATGCAAATTAAAATGCAAAAAATCTCTCCTATTAAAGTTTTCGTGTAAAAAAGCAACGCAGGGCGCACTTATTATAAACGTTCGGAACAGTGATTTTTTTCTTCTCATTTTTCATTCTTGTGCTTTTGTTTCTTCTAACGACCTATAAATAACACTCTCGTACATGTTAAGGACGCTAAAATTTTTTCTATCTAATAAATGAGGTCGCTGATGAATTATGATGATTTTTGTTATCCTCTTACAAAATGGAGCGCCCAAAATGTAGTATTCGTTTTATGGTGAGAGTATACAAGAGGCGTTGAAAAACTCTTAAAGACGAGATTTTTATAATTATCAGTTATAGAGGTTGCACCTTGCGCAAGCTGCATCATGGTTTATCCACGTCGAACAGTTCGTTTCGTCAATTGAAGTGTGCGGGGTTACACGTAAGTAGCTGTTGAGCCAGTTGGTATCGGTGGCGGAATCTCCTCAATCGGAATCGGTCTACCTTTTGGTCCGTATTGACCAATGAAGGATCCATCTTCGGTAAAACGCGCTGCTGAGCAATACAAAAAAACTTGTTAAGTGAGATAAAGCATTAAATTCAAAATTTTCTTACATGTCATTACAGAAATTTTTGTAAAAAAAAAAAAAAAAAAAAAAAAAAAAAAAAAAAAAAAAAAGAAGTTCTTAAATTTCTGTAATGGTTTAAGATTAACTTTACAAAAAGACATCAATATATATTTAGAAAAACTTTCATCATACTTATTGTTACTGGAGATATTTTAAGGACTCGAACATTTTTTAAACCGTTTGCTTGTTAAAAAAACAACTGTAATTATATGACAGTGTGGTTTCGTGTCAAAATTTTTGTTTTGAATGGATGTCAAAATGTATCTTAAAAATTTTCATCATGATTGCGTGTAACTAAAGCATAACGATGCACACGTTTTATCTTTTTTTTTTGTGTGTCAAATGTTTGAAGTGACTTGAAAATGTTTGAAAATCGAATAGCAAAAGAACGTGTATAGTATGTTGCATCTAAACTGTAGAAACATTTTTGAATTTAAGAAATTGTAGTAGTTCGAAGAATAGTTATATTAAGTATCAATGTGTCAACATAGCAGTAAACTATGCGATATCCAACTATATCCACGTAAAAATTTTAGTTACATTGCTAATCTGGGACAAGCAATGAAATTATAAAGAAAAATTAAAAAACGTATGGAACATAACCAAAAGTACGGAATGTACGTATAACGGAATTTGAAGCAGCAGTTTTAGCGTAAGATATTAGATTTTTGTATATGTTGCGTTTACTTGAATTCAAAAGCAATAATATTCGTACACATATGCTTTATGTTTTCTGTATTAACTTTGGATCAGTATGACCTTTTTTTTGCTTTTAAACCCAAGCGATAATTAGACCCATATGTATAAGACAAAGTTTGATAAAATCTAACAATTCAATGATTTCCACTTTGGAATCAAAGATGTTTTATAACCTTATATAAGTAAAAAGTTTCAGTTGACGAGCTGTCGATCAGCAATTTTGCTTATAGTTACTTGCAAGTTCAATTTACGAATTTCATGGTTAAAGAAATTTCCAGTGAAGATTACTATAAGTAATTTATTTAAAGTGACCTCGAAAGTGACTCTAGTCCAAACCATACATCATAAATATGTAGAGCGCAATGAAACTTTGAGGGATTGTTTACAAAGTTGGGATGTACTACCTTATAAATTTGGAGATGGGATCGTTAACAATGAAAATTGATTCTTCAATATACAGCATCTTATACGAAGTTTAGTTTTAATTTTCGATATGGTTTATGAGATAAAAACGATCCTGTTTTCACGAACTCAAAAACTTGACGTTAGAAAGCTTGTATGAATCCTATTATTGGCTTTATAAAAATATATTTGAAATGAATGTGAAAAGTCAGTCAGATACCCTTTGTTACATGCATAGCAAGATTTACTTGCTGTACGTTAACTCGTTTTTCTCATGCCATGCAAAACTACTTCGCTAAATCACTTCCACAATGTATTCATCCATTTATCAAGTGTATGTTTAGGATGTACACTGCACACTTATACAATTAGCTTTGGATTTTTCAAATCTTTTTACAAAGTTTAGTCAGTCGAAGTTATGGATTTTCGATAAATGTTATCGTAATCGTCTCTTCAACTTCAGGACTACCTTAAAGATATCATAAATATAAAATATAACTCAACAATTATCATGTGCATCAAGATGCTCAATAGTGGCATTCGTCAAACTACCTAAATACCTCAAACGTTCAAAATGTTTCTACGCAACAGTTTAGGTTGTAACTTGGTATGATATGTATGTATGTATGTACATGTACAAAAAAAAAAAAAAAAAGAACTGAAGAGTGCGTCGACACTTACCTTAGACAAGCGTAGCAAGTGCTTGTGAGTTTTGTGGTTGTTTCCGGTGCCGGCCATACTGACCAATGAATGAGCCATCCTCGTTCATACCTTCTATGTCAAAATCGAGCAACAAAAAAAACCAAACAGGTAGGGTACACGTTAAATCGAATGATGGATTAAAAAAATACGAAGTCGAGCTGTAGATCTGGGTGAAAGTATGGGTTTAAAAAATGAGACAATGACGCGTGTGGTGGATGGCATTCAATCAGCAAATCAAGCTCACGGGTAAACTCATTCTTATGTCTTAAGTTAGATTAGTAAAAAAAGAAGGTCAACAAACATGTATATAAATGTTAATAAACTAAGGGTAACATTATCCTCTAAGGCAATTCAAAGTCAACAATGTAGGTATAACACTCTACCCGTATCGCCTTCTCCATACTCCGCCATCGAGTCCGTATCAGACTCCGGGTTCTTGTCGTGATGGGACGAAGCCATCGATGTTCTGCCACCGCCAGATTTACTGTCCAGTGGTTGGGAGTACTCGTGGAAGCCACCTTCGTCGGGGAAGTCTCCTCGGCCTGCTGCTAATTCCCTTTCGTGTACCGCGTACTTGCCACCTCGGTTGCGTTTGATTGCGCACACGATTATCAGAATCAACAGGAGGATTATAATGGCCGTCATCATACCTGAAATTTTTTTTTTTTTTTTTTTTTTTTCATTAAAGATGTTTCGAGTTAACTTTTACAAAAGTCTCGTATTTACCGATGAACCAGCCAGCTGTGGCTACGTTTTGCTGTGCTTCGATGATGGGACCTTCGTTACTGGTCTCAACTTCTTGAGGGAGACTTTCCGTCATGTAGTTTCCATCGACCGCTACAATCGACATAATGTATGTGCGCCCGCTCTCAAGTCCACGAATCTGTGTGGAAAAGAAAATTTGTAAAAAAAAATTGGGTTAATTTTTGCATGGATAAGAAAAAATTATTAAACCTATGCACCTCAATCTCGTTGGTCAATTTTTCAGGCTTTGTAACCAAGTCGATGGTTTCTCCTTTCAAGCGGTATTTGGCAAAGAAGTAACTCCCTGCGAAACCCTCCGTTTTTTGGTCCCAAGTAATCCTCACGTTCGACAGTCCACTTTCTTTTAAAATGTTTAACCACGAAAACGTTGGTACATCTGGACGTTTCGATACAGGCGTACTTTTTTCAACGAAGAACCTGTAGAAGTTTACGAATTAAAAGTCGTACTACTCTTATTCACGCTAATGATTTGAAATATTTTTTGAAGACATCTATTAATCGAGTGCACTGTGGCATAAATAATGTAAAACTAACGGTTCTCCCGGTCCAGCTCTCGTCGTCGCACGAATACTTATTCGGTACTTTGTCTTAGGCATGAGAGACGGCAGTATCGCGTTTGAAGCTTCGGGATCTGTTATCTGTGGATGCCTCTCCATTTCGCTTCCTATTTTAGAACCATTAATTAACTGGTAGGATATCCTGTATCCTGTCAAGATACCGTTTATTTCAATGGGTTTACTCCACTTTAACAGCATAGCTGTCGAACCAATCGGGTGAGCTTGTAAATCCATCACCGTTCCTGGAACACCTTCTGGAGTTTTAAAGCTCAATACTTCGGAGTGAGGACCATTGTATCTGTGAACGAGGAACGAAAAAAAGAGCGAAATTAATAATTTGTTTTTGATTTTTTCCTTTTTTTTTTTAAAGCTTAGCACCTCACCTTCCGTTGTAAACCCTTATTTTAACAAAATTCATACTAAAAGGCTTAAAGTTATTGACCAGCGCGTACGTCTTGTTGCCACCTTGTACGTTATATTCCCTCATGGATTCTTTTCCATCAGTTTCTGTCCAAGTTTGAATTTTGTACCCTTTCAACTCGCCCTTCACCGACTCTGGTGGAACTGGGGTCCATTGCAAGAGAGCCGTTGTACTCGATCTCACTTGTACCAACGAGAAGTTTCCTGGAGCTTGCAAGGGCACTAAAATCAAAAGATTACAATGAACATTTACAGTTAAAATCCAAATGCAAAAAAGTTTACTCGAACTTGCCATCTTCTCCGGAATAGCCGATGATTTCTTCCGGCTGCACTCTGCACTCCCCCTTTTCGTTGATAGCGGCGACTTTTATTCTATACCTTTCGTAAGTCGGCTGATTGTTGACTCTCAACGTGTTCTGTTTCCAATTGTGTACATCTTCGATGGTCCATTTTTCTCCCGGAATGTCTCGTTTGTAATACACTCGGTACATAAATTTAGGCGCGTTGTGCTCTATTTGGGGCATGGCTGTCCACGAGATGATCAGATTTTGAGGATCATCTCCTCGGCCGTTGATGTTGTCAGGATTTTTGTAAGGAATATCGGGCAGTGTCGTGCAAACTTGACTGTGGGACGATGGTTGAGATGGTCCTGCAAAAAAAATACACTCATGATTCACCTTCAGCCACAACGAACATCAAGTACTTGCGATTTCGAATAAAAATCGAGGAGGTTCGTTTGATTCTTACCGACTTTATTCCAAGCTATGACGCGGAAGGTGTAGTTGGCCCACGGGCTCATTTGTATGGCGTACCGTTGTTCCGTCGCTGGCACGTGGTCTTTCGCGTTTTCCCAAGTATCCGGGGTGAAAGACGTGTTGTACTGAATCGTGTACCTCAGAATCGGCGATCGGTTGTCACCCTTGGGAATCCAACTGACGTACGCCTCCTTTGCCCCGCAATTGACGCTTTGCAGTGTCGGCGAGTTTGGCACGTCCTGCACGATGAGAGTCGCCTGAGCCTGAGTTTCGTCGAGGTCGGTGCGCGCCACGCAAGTGTAAGTGCCCGAATCCAATTCCGTAGTTTTCGTGATCACTAGCGAGTGGTCGGATGTCTTCACGAAACGCGGCTCGGCTCCGAATATTATCGGCTCCCCCTTGCTCAGCCAGTCGATTTTCAATTTCAACGTTGAATCCGTCACGGCGTTACATCTGTCGAAGACCACGGTAAAGTTGACTTTTGTGTACAATTAACAATTAAAGGTATATTTCGAAATATATTTAGAATTTTGTTTACCTGAACGTTGCCATGTCGCCGGCTTTAACTTCGTAATCCTCCGGTACGTCCGTAATTTTCGTGTGCTCCTTGACCGCCAATAATCCCGAGGCGTTGACTTTGCCCAATTTGTTGGACGCGTGGCACTGGTATTCGCCCGCGTCCGAGAATAAAACATCTTCGATCTCCAAGTCACCTGTTTCCAAGATCTTGTACCTTCCGCCTGTGAGCTCCTGCCCGTTTCTCAACCACTTGACTTCGGGCTTGGGCGCACCGAACACGTGGCAGGTCAGTCTTATCGTTTTCCCATCGACGGTCGCCTCGTCCATGGGCGGCTGGAGTATCTCTGGCTCGAGAGCCTGAACATTCACGTACACGTCCTTGTACACGTAGCCGAGAGAGTTGGTGGCGTTACAACCGTAGTTGCCGGTGTCGTTCTTCAACAAGTTCTCGAGTATGATGGAGTTGGGCGTTACTTTTCTCCTGGGATTGTACGGCGCCTCGGATATGGGCTTGCCGTTGTATATCCATTTGATTTGTGGCTCGGGTGCACCCCTCGCTTCGCACTTGAATTCCACGGTCTCGTCTTCGGAAGCGTTGATTATCTCGGGCTCGACCGTAAAGTAGGGCACCGATCTGACCTCCAGATTTATGGAATTGGACTGAGCTGAGCCCACGCCGTTGGATACGTCGCACGAGTACGTCCCTTTGTCCTCGAAGTTCACGTGCTTGATGACGAGCGTCTTGCCGTAATTACCCTCCGTCACTCGATCGTTCGGTTGTAGCTTCTGGCCGTTTTTGTACCACGTGGTCAAGGGCAGTGGTGTACCACCGTAGATGCAAAACAACTCGATTTTCTTACCCCGATGGGCGACCTCGTTCTTACGGCTGACGTACTGCTTCACGGGCTCGCGTTTGTTCAAATTGGCGCTGGATCCCGCCGAGATGACGTCCAAGACGACGCGGTTGCCGATCTTGTACTCGTTGCGAAAATCCGAGGTGGCCGCGCATGCGTAAAAAAAGTCCACGGAAGCGTCGTGCTTGGTCACGTTGCTGAACCAGAGGTTGCCCTCGGGATCGAGGGTCATGCGGGAATTGTTGATGGACTTGATGTTGCCGACCTTGTCCTGGATGAGCCAGTAGACGTTGGGCTTGGGCCAACCGTCAGGCGGCTGACAGGTCAGTTTCAGGGGACTGCCCTCGACCTCGCTGACCTTCTCCGAGCTCTGAACCTTGAACGAACTCAACTCGGATTTGCGCACAAACACCGAGTTCGACGTGGCTATGCCCCACTCGTTGCGCGCGAAACACTGGTACTGACCGATGTCCTCGTCTCGTGGCTTCGATATCACCAACGTACCACGGCCCGGCTGCTGCGATATGCGGTCGTCGTACGCCTGCCATTTGAAGTCCTTGCCGTTCTTTATCCATTCGTACCTGCAAAATTTTACATCAAAATCAATCAACTTCTACCTCTTTCCACAAGATTTTTTTTTTTTTTTGGCTAATGCACAATTTTCTACATTTTTACTGTGCCCTCGATAGGAAAAATAGCAGCGTTCGTTTTCCCCCTCATACAATTAGATTAAATTACTTCCGTCATAGCTGCTAATTAACAAATTCTAATGTCGAAAAAAATCATGAGGAAGGCACAAGAGAGATGGTCGTTGTCGTTTTGTGAATCGAGTGGGTCCACGCTCGCTTTATCAGAGAAGATAGTGGTGGAGCTAGTATAAGATTAATCTGCTGGAGGCTATGAGGTCATCCATGTAATTAAGAGTAGTTACACTGGCTTTGGTGTAACAACGTGGCCGTACGTTTTCAGTGAAGTAAGACTCTTGTGAATGAAAGGCAAAAAGACTGTCGGAAAATTTAAATTGAATCAATTAACGTTATATACGGCAGACGAAACGATTTTTAACTATAACCGATGTATAAAAATTGGACTTGTACGCACTCGGATTTCTTTTGTACCTACAAATCTTAATTTAACTAGCTTTTGGAAGCAAAAAAAAAAAAAAACAACAATAAACGAAAAAATTTTTCGTTTTCTACTTACACTGGTGCCGGTTCTCCTTCGGCCTCACACTCGATCAGAAATGGTTTTTCATTTTCGTTGACTTGGGCTACTTGAAACAGAACTTCATCTGTGGGGGGCTGTTTTGTAATCCTTGGCGGGGATTGGTCTGCAAGAAAATCGTTGATGTTATTTTTCGAATAAAACAAGTAAGATAATTAAAAAAAAAGTTTTTACATTTATGTTGGGAACCAAACTTTGGTACATAAAGCCCCATTGATATATTGTTCATCAGAGCAAAAAGTATAGTTTCAATCCACACGTCATTGATGATTATTCATAAATTTCTTTTGATTTCTTTAAATTGATAGAGAATGTCTTGTAAATCTAATCTGTCATCAACACAGCTATTTTTAAATTGATAAAAATTATCCTGCAAATCTAATGTATCGTCGACACAACTATTTTTATATATACTTTCTACAATTTTTAAAGCACGACTAATGTAACATTGCATTTTTCGAGATAAGTAACTTTCTCTTCGACGCCAAATGAGTAAAACATAAATTTTCCCCCAATAATGGTTTTCCCTTCGACTCACACATGAAAAATGAAACTGTGATGTCATGTGACGTTACATTTTTCGCTCCGATGAAAATATAGCTCACAATAATATTCTTGGCGTTATAATATACTCACTCAGGCCTGCCACGTGCAATACGAGTGTGGCGATGATGCATCCTGCAAATCTCATCTTTACTGTAGTTAATCAGCTCCGGCTATCTACCTGAAAAAAAATGTTGTTATCGTTTAGTACACAAACACAGTAAACATTTGACAAGATAAGCAAAGAGCAAACAAAAGTTAAAAAAAAGGCTTCTGTTACTCTGTAAACATCACGTATCTCATATTTGTCGATCTTACCGCTTTGAAACTATGATCATCATTCAAAGACTTTTTATCAGTTAACAAAGTATGTACCAAAAATATACAAGGTCAAGGAAAATCGCAAGGTCATTGAGTTCAGATAAATCCTCTGAAATGAATTTTGTACCGCAAAATCGGTCATTGGTACTATAGTCTAATACTATACCTCTGTTTGACCTTATCAAGTCAGTGCAAAAAGTAAAATTTGACGGAGTAAGGTCAACATATTATAACGTTTAGTGCTAATTTTTTTTTTTTTTTTTTCATTTAACGCAAATATATTTAAAAAAAGGGCAGGTTTGGTTTTCCACAAAGTCTGTGTTTCAATTGAATGAAATTAAACTCTGATGTGCTTGACAATCAAACTTGCACGTAGAAAGTCGGAAAATTATTCATTCGGTACAGAAACGTCCAATGTACTTAGACTTGCAGGGCCCACACTCCCAACAGCGAATGAAAAGAACAAACGTTCGCCCCTACAATTTACATTTTCAGACAGTTTGAGCAGAAAAAAAAAGAAAGAATCGAACGCTCGGGGCTGCTCGGGCGGAAGAAAATAAACGTGTGAACGACCTCTCGGATTGCACAACTGCTCGAGAAGTGCATCACCCGCCGCAACGTGCCCTCGTTTGGGGGGGGGGGGAATAATCCGATTTTGCCGGTTTATAAACGCGCGAGTTTCCCTTACTCACACTTTTACACGACGGAAACTCGATTCCGTAAAAAAATATATAACATCTTACACGCACAATAACGAACGGGCGTTAACCAACCACCACATCTGTGTACAGACAGTATACTTACTTAATCACGCTGCCGGCGCGTTATCAAGCCCCCCCCCCTCCGCCAATGGAAACAGTATAACAATGGGACAAGCCATAGCACTCGTGCAAAACCTTAATTAAAATGAGCTAAGCTATGTATACATACGCATATACAATAATGCCAATCGTCGTGTGTGTGTGCTCGAGTGTAAGCGATGCCGGCTACCCGGCATTATTCGTTAATTTAAATTAAAATAACGTATAAATATAATACCGGGTCGTGAGAGCGTCGCGTTTGAATTATTTATCCAGCACAGCCCAATTTTCCACGCTCGCCTTAATATTACGTGTAATGAAACACTTTAACGGGTGTACGTGTGTATATATTGTAATGTGCGAAGTTAACGTTTCGTCAAGTGCCGCGTGTACTTGACCGGCTCGACTGCCAACATCGAGAGACTATGTGTATACGTAGATAACGTTGTACTACGCTCCGAGAGAGGCTCATCGTGTATTTGATTGGATACAAGGAACATCAACTCGTTGTATCACCCCATAACTCATCTATCTTTCTAATGCCGTATATACGCGAGCGAAAAAAAGAAAAACCTCGAGACCACTCAAGTATAACGATCGTACGTGTGTTTTCGTCATCCCCGACCGTAAAGTTTGTTGTTCACGTCCGCTTAGTAGGACGTAAAGCGACAAATGTACGGCCACTGGATCTCTTACCGTCCGCTGAGCGAGGCACTTCCGAAGTCCATGTTCTCAAATGATTATCTATCCATATATATGATATCCATAACGAATATTGGCATCTATGTATATATGGCGGCCAAGTGTTGTGTTGTATAGCTGTATTTTTTTTTTTGACGGCATTGTCTTTTCACCTTTTCAATGCCTTCTGCTATCGCTGCCTTTATCGTTGCGTCGAGTCGGTTCACGCCTATATTAAATATAGCGTTGCCCATTTTTTTACCTTCTCTTACTTATCGTTTACCGTATGATCTGTTTCTCGTCTCTTGTGTACGTGTAATCAAAATAACCACTACGTGTTTTTTTAACAAAATTTATTTCAAGTTTAGAGTTACTTGTAGGTAATGGTGGATAAATTTTCATGGTTATTGGACTGTTACCTTGAAAGGCTCGCGCTCTACATGAAAAAGCACATGCTCAATACATAGACTGGAAAACCAAGAATGAAGTATCATTTAATGAAAGTTTTTTTTTAGTGTACTTTGAAGAACTATCAAAAAAAATATGTATTCTAGCATTCACTGATGAATTATGCCTATGTTTTTTTATGATCGATCGGTCAGTTCAATTATTGGGCACGTTCGATTATTATCCATCGTTCGTTCGTTTGCACTTCATGAGGACCTCGGCGATTCATTTTTCCCTGCGTTAACCAAATCAACCTGTTGAACAAACTTTCCTATACGGGATGACGAAAAATTGTATACGTCACTCAGCCGTAAGGCGGCCGTACATCAGCCACTTTACGGCTTCGTAACGTAATATACTAATATTTATGTGGGTGAATTTCTTTCTCCCCACACGAGTAGCCGGCACACACACACACACGCGTGTACATATATTATAATTGAGTACAGAAAGCACTTTGGACGAATGATGAGTAACGAGTAAGTAATGATGATACACATAGCCAACGACGACTTCTTCAATGTGTCACTCATCGAGGCTCAACAATGTACTCTTACGTACAAATATAAAACGACACGTTAAAATATTTTGGGATTTCAAACAGAAATAAGTAGGCCATACCGTCGATATAACCGATAAAGTTTTTTTGAAATCGCCGTTAAACTTTGAACCCACTAATTGTAGCGTCGGCCGGTGGACGGGCGCATTTCAGCTCATTAGGCCGCGCTCTAGCATCTGTATACATATATATATAAATTCGTTGGCTGCTCCGATCATCGTTGCTTTTGTCCTCGGGTTTTCCAAATGACCCGAGTTCGAATCAAAATCCATCCTATAATATGATTACAATCAATATTCAAAGGATCACGATCGTCACGCTTTCGTCATTGCTCGGATTGAAAATTGTTTTTTTTTTTTTTTTTGTTACGTAAATTACGTTCGAGCAGGTAAAAAAAGAAGTCACTCTCTTTGCGTGAACTAAAAAAAAAAAAAAAAAAAAAAAAAAACAAAGAAAGAAAGAAAGAAAGAAAAAAATCATCGACCAAACTCGCTTTAATGGCGAAGTGCACCCGCACGGGCGCGCGCTCGAGCGAACCAAAAGTTCGTGGTATATATAACTATGTATACAGAGGCGGCAGGATGATCTCATCGCTTGCTTTACTACTACATACACACACACACACACACACATACGCGTATATTGTATTCCTTCGTCCTCCAATTGTATAGGTATAATATTGTTAAGGGGAAAAAGGCAGGTAAAACCCTTAATATTCGCAATCAATAGTCTTCTAGCGGTGGTTTAACATTCTTTGGTTTTTTTTTCCTCCTCTCTGTCTCTCTGTTTTATGAGTAAGTAGCTTTTCCCCCGTATATTTCTCAACGACTACCTGTAGCCCGTAGCGTTTATGGATACATACTTACTGCACGTACATACAAATACACCGAACAATATGATATATATATATATATGTATTAGACGCATCGGCACGCAGTATAACCGAAGAGATACAATAAAATGTTATTGTCTCAACTGTAAGTATTATAATTAAATCCAGGGACAGGGACGAACCGCTCGTGCGACGTATAATTTGTACAGTGCATTATGGAACAGAAGCTAGGCGTTGGCACGACATACAAAAATGTGTCATCTTTACTGTTTGATCTTCGTCTAACCGGCCGATGTTTCAAAAATCACTTGCCCGGCATACATGCATACAATACATGAATGGAGTTATGAGTACATTAACATATTATACCCATGTCCCATGTATACATTTCATACTACAGTACACCGTATATAGGTAGTATACATTATGTATATATATATAGAAGCAAAAGGCGCGACACGAAACGCCACATATATATGTACATACACCATATTATATACGACACGGCCAACACCCGTACTCCCGTAGCTAAACTATATATTTATGTATATGGGCACAGGTAGTTTTCATAATCACACATACATATACCTATGCACAAAGTGTATATACTTGGCCAAATGATATATATGAGAGTTTTATTCGAGATTGAATGTGAAATGAAAAAAAAACCATGTACGTACCCGTGCAATGCTCATTATCGTGACCTATAATACATACATATGTACCTCGTATATAGGAACCGATTATGTTCTATCGGATACCCCACGGGGCAGCTCTTTTTCCCATAAGCTCTATACCATGCACATGCATCCACGTACATATATATATATATATAGGTACAACCCTGATGCATATATGCAGAGTATATATTGCAGAGGGACGCACCACGAGCACCACCGATCGATCGAGTAAGACGTCGTCGGTGGTGGCTGCCTGCTGGCTGTCAAATTGCCCTCGCGCATCATCATACAACATGGATACACATATACATGGATACCAATGTGTCTTGGCACGGATATATTATAATATGGACACACCGCGTCCCTTGTGCCTTATACAACAGGACGAGTGCAATGTGCTTCGAAAATGTAGGGTAGCTGGAACCACAATAGGTATACATCAGAGAAGAAACGGGAGAAGATAGCCGTGTGGTACATATACGTACATGTACAAGGGAGGGTTGTAAAGGGGGATGAATTTATAGACATATACCTATACGTATGCAGGTACGGGGGGAGGGGGGAGCGTATAGGAAATGGATGTAATAAGTCTTATTTACCCCCAGAGTGTATCCGCAGGTAGGACAGCTGTGGCAACGGTGACTGGACGGGGTCCCTAGCTCGGCTCCGTTTAGACGCGCTTCCTGCTCGTCCCCGACTCTAAGGCATCCTCCAGGGTAGGTAGGTATCCTCCGGTCGCGCGGCTATACCTGTGCGCGCTTAGATGATTTATGCCTGTATATATATGTATATATGTAGGTGCAACCAGCGGCAGCGAACTCGGTTGACCTGCCTTCGCGCGATCTTCCAGTTTAAATATGAATACACTGCACCACCGAGCACACACCTCCGCACCTCCTGATGGATTTTATTTTATTTTTTTTTACATATATCACGTACCACGTATACTTTGCAGTGCGGGATAAGAGCCGTTGTTGTTTGCACTACTCGCGCGCACTGCACCAATTTTTATATTATTCGGTATATATGTTCCGTGATGGCTGATGCGGCCTCACTGCAGCGCGGATGCTGGTGGTATACCACGACGACGACGCCGACGGGAGACGACTCACTGACCTCACGTATATATACTGTTATTTCGCGCTCCTCCACACCTTTTTCGCGCGGCGCCGCGCCGCTCTCTCTCTCTATATATGTTCCTCTGCTGTACTCTATATGTGTGTGTGTCCACTGCGTGCGCGTACTTACGGCCAATCAAACCATACGCGCGTTACACTGTAATTTGAATTTATTGCGCTTCCATCGTATATGTACACTCACATTAGGGTTGATCGTGCAAAAACTTACCCTTTTTTTTTTCTTTCGTTTTATCGCGAGAAAAATAAAATGAAAAAAAAAAAAAGCACAAAGTACTAAAGAAATCGATGGTGAGTATATTCAACAGTCGGTTTTACAACAGACGCCCGCGCGTGTCCTCGTCCTGACGCGGCACCGACTCAACTGGGTGTACTTACGCGTCGATGTATACGTTTGTTCGTCTATCTGCTGTACAATATATAGCTTTCTCCGTTTAACGGACAGCCGAGAATATACGAGGGACGGTGACTGTGTGTGTGTGCGCATGATGGTGGTCCCGTTTTCTCTCCGTATATTAGCCAGCCTGCAGCGGCAGAGCAACCGATCCAAAGACGATTCGTGAAGGAGAATAGAAAAAAAAAGGAGAAGCCAGCGCATGCGCCCAACTTTCAACTTACGCGAGATCGGTGTTTTTTACGTATACGTTAGTATAGTGTACGTAGTACTTCGATGCCGGTCTCCCACACACAGGCACGCCCTTGTGCTTCTGGTGCGCAACGATCGGTTGGAGAAAGAGATGGACAAAGTGCTTGGCGCTCTGGCGCGAAGTTACGAATTTTCGTTGGTTTCGGTTGTACTGTTCGAAAAGAGCCACAAGGGGATGCTCGCGAGTGAGATTCTGAGTGGAAAATCGGCGGAATACGAGTCGAGTTTTTTTTAGTACGTATATGGCCTATAATTGCTGTGGAGCTCGTGTTAGTTTGTTATATCAATATGTATGAAAAAACCAATGGCTTGGACGAACCGTACTTTTTTTTTCACTTCACCGTGTAGCTTTTTCCATCATGAAAAACCGGTTAGGAATCGAAAACGTGTCAAATGTATCGGGTACGCAAAAACACAGCTTTCGAATTGTGGCTTTTCAGGTCGAAAATCAATTTTTTGGACCTCCGTTGTGTGCAGTTTTTGGGTAAAGGAGGTAAAGAGCAACCAAGTACCTACACTTTATGGAAAATGATAAAAAAAGAAAATCTCGGCGCTCTTTGGCTCGTTACGAGTATAAATTGCGTCTTTAACGATTTTTCAGTTCTGACACTGAAAATTAGCACAATTTTTTCTAACATATAGACGAGAGTGAAAAAAAAAAAAAAAAATTTTTTTTACTTCCAACGAATATAAAAGTTAAGAGTCGCGTTAATTCGGAACCCATAAAAAATTGTCCGTATCACTCGAGCGGCAAAGACGACGATAAAATGTGTTTAAAGTCGTTTTTCGAGTCATGGATACATTATATATATATACTCACTGCAATAGTCGCACTAGTTAGATTGTGCTTGACACGCATACCTTCATAGACGCGTGCACGCCTCGGGGCTAAAAAAAAAAAAAAAAGTTTCTCCGAAGGTGCTACTTATACTTGATTTCGTGATACAGCAACAGTTACGAAACGACACTACGATACAAATGTATGTGTTTTTCTTTTGTTAAAAAAGTACGTTTTACAGATTACATGTAACTATATAATAACCATGATTTTTCGCAACGCACAACAAAAAAAAAAAAAAACTTGTAAGTAGTAAAACTCCATTCGGAACGGCCGTAGATTCGCTCATTCATACGCCTACTCTCTTTGCACACGTACAGTTTAAATTCAAAACGTACGCATTAAACACACACGTGCGTATCGCACTACGTGTGCACATTTTATGGAGTGCACCTATATGCATGTACTTATATATTGTAAACGCAGCCGGCACGCGTGCGAGAGCACGTATACGGTGCACATATGTGGATGCAGTTATTGAACACTCATAGTTTATATCGGCTTGTGCTTTTTTCATTGTGCAATGTGTGCACGACGCGTCTGCGAGAGCAAAATAAGAGTAGGTACCTATACACGCGAAAAGGGGACGTGATCAAGATGCTTGGCTACTGCCGACGCTGCAAAATGTCACCCTCGACCCTCCCCCCCCTTCTTTTTTTCTTTTTAGGATAACGATCGCCGAGCGATTTTTCATGCTGAAACTCGATATCCGGCGTTTCCGAAATGCTAGTGGGTGCGTAAGTGTAAGTGTGTATATATATATATATACCGGTTGGATCGATGTGAAATTAAATACGCCCCGTGTTTGATATGGATTCGGCGAACAGAACGGAACGATATATAGCCGTCTGTGAGGGATAAAAAAACAAGGTACACAAGTGACATTTTTTTTTTTTGTACGCCAATCGATATTTGAGGCCTTTGTGGATTTGTCCGAAAAACGCTAAGCGCCCTTACCCCCATTTTTTTTACTTGGCAAAGTCTTCTTGGATTCTAAGTTTAAAATAAAAAGGGTAAAAAAGCCTGTTCTTTTCTTGATAAGGAAAATGTGCTGATTTTTTTTGGCCGAATGGCTCGTGTAAGAGTTTGGTCTTTTTGGTGCCAACTACTTTTTCCAAGCGATCAAAAAGAAAGAAAGAAAAAAAAAACAAAGACCGCAGTAGAATTGCCACGGCAAGCGTTCCCCCGGGCCGCGCACAAGTGCAGAATGCAAAGCGCTGCACCGCGTAACGAGCCACATAGTCTCCAGTTACTTACGCTCCTCTCAATTACTGTTATATCCGCCGTACAGGGCCGGTCTTACTTGAATCGCTCATCTTCCTCCCCGACGGCTCTTTTGCACTCATACCCACACGGATTAATTAGCGTATGTATATGTACACGATACATGCGAGGCTCTACATGTTTCGACAAAACTGCAAATTATTATTATTATTTTTTTTTTTTTTCCAACGCGTACCGATGTAGCGCGCAAGACGCATCATGGCGCGCGTAGTGTATAGGTTGCACTTATGTGCAAGTTGGCGACATTCGCAACTTGAAACTACATAACGCGTACAGTAACGCTCTTATCTGCATCAGACCGGAAGATGTTCCTCTTGCAACTGTTTCATTTTGAATTCAATGTATATATACGTATGTATGGCGCGTGTAAAAATACACACCCAACTCGGGAGATTCGCGCTTTGGGCATTTTTTGCGCGAAAACCTGTATACCGGGATCCGCATCGCAGCAGCACTAAAAATAACAATATACCCGGTATTCCGATTCCTCTCCCCGAGGTGAGCGCGCCGTCTGTGTTTTATATAGGTACCTATACCGCGAGACGAGGGTTATTCTGGAAGACGAAAGTGCACCCGATCGGCATTCGGGAGAATAATACACGTAACATCTTCAGTCTCGCACCGATTTAGTTTACGAGCAATGCCTTGTAGCTTTGGCAAACGATCAAAAGAGTCGTTGGGCCCGTGTTTTTTCGCTGCAGCGATGCTAAACAAAAATGCTGCTTTGCTTCGGTGTTTTTTTTTAATTTATTTATTTTTAGAGATTCGCTGATTCGTGCCCGTACACTATATAATCAACTAAGGCAGTGGTTGAAGGAATGAACTTTCAATTAAAAGTAACGAGGCAAAATAAATAAATCACCGCCGATTAGTCGACCGTCATTTGAGACGGAAGTTCCGATTGCCCGCTGTCTATTTTTCTTTACGGACTCTGAGAGCTATTTCTTTTTTTTTTCTTTCTTTTTTTATTCTTCGTCCGTATCGTATGTAGAATAAAAATTGCAATAAATACGCAGCTACTCGAGTTTGATGGTAAAGTAACATTTATTTCTTTTTTTTTTTTTTTTTACAATTTTCGGGATATTTGAAATTGTGATGACTACGATTACACCCAAATTCGTTTGGAATTCAAAAAAAATCATCTTAATGTGTAAAATAGAAGAGTGAGTAGCTATTTAACGTCAGTCAACTTGTTACAGCCAATTTAAAATTAATACTCCTTCAACATGCTCACTTGTCAAACATTATAACGTAGAATGTTGTATTTAATATTTGGAAGCTGGACTTGATTACGATTCATTCCTTTTTTTTTTTTTCTTTTTTTTTTCTTTTACAAAAAATACATGTGTAAATTGTTATAATCACTAATGAAAATACAAGACAGTGTTTCAAATTTAATGGCGTGAAATTACACGCTTAGCACATTCGGCAATCATGATAAAACTACAGCAAGAAGTGTCGATGGGATATGACTTTTTACTACTAGTATAAATTACAGGCATTAAATGAAAAAGAAATTAAAAACTTGATATGTACAGCGCAGGTTTCCCTCAATTCCTAAGAAAACGTTAAAAATACAATATAATACATTTCACCGCGACGAATCATTAATGCACGACTCGAATGATCCGGAAAATTACATCACGCGATAATTATCGGGTTCTTCTTCTTTCATGTGTCGTAAAAAGTACGTCACTTTTACTTGCTCGATGTGCCGGCATAGTTTCATTGCTGAACCGATTTTTAGTTTCATATGCGCAACAAGAGATGGCATATTCAGCAAGAGAAACGCAAATCCGTCAATTTCCTGCAATACGAATATTTTGGAATTTAATTTATTGTGTCGATTAATCATATCATTTTAATTACAATAATTTCGATCCACTTACCTCTTGCCGAACACGATGCGCCAACTCTTTGCAGTCAGTCGTTTTACGAAGATAACGGAAAACATCGTCAACGGACCAGAAAAGAGGATTCGATTCTAGTTTTCTGGTCTTGGGTCGTCTCTGCTTCTTTTGCAGTTGTAAAAATTCTTCCTCCTCGGCATCCGAGCCATCAGTCTCTACACTCGAATCCCAGCCTCTTTCTCGTTTTTTCGCTCTGGTGATCGTCGCGTTTTTATTGGCCTTTATCGGCTGTACCTTGCCTCCACCCGAGCTACTCGGACTGTCGTTGCTGTCCTTACTTTTCCTATCGTTAAAACTACTCCGCGAGTCCTCCGACACGTTGCTAGATGGTATTTCTTGTTTTATGTCGTCGACACGGTCCAATTTGTCCAAACTCTTTTCTATCAACTCGGTGTCAGAGATATTGTTCTTCGATTCGTACGTATCTTGATGAGCATCGGAGATGCGATTTGTCAAGTCCATGGAGAGAAAAGGTATTTCGTCCTCCTTCTCCAGCTCTTTGTTGAGTAACTCTTTGTCGCGGTTGGCCCATCTGCCTCTTCTTCGCTTTCTCTTTCCCCAGGGTTTTTGCTTCTCCACCAAAATACTTGTGTAACCTTTGGGCTTGCCTCGCTTGTTGTTTCCAAATGCCGTTGCTGTTTAATCAAACAAATCAATCAATTTTCCCTCATACCAATAAATATTTTAAAAAAACATAAAAACCATACTGTAACATTTGGTAATACTTACAAATGAATTTGTTTTTCGTGCTTTTATAGCATTTGTCTGGGCACTCGTTTTCTCGAACACACAGAGGTCCAAACAGGTTCGGACAAACCTGCAACTTTTTGCAAATATTCCGGCAAAATTCGGTCACCGTATCGCCAGACGTTATAATGGCAACGTTTGCTCTGTAAGTATTATTTTTGTGCTTTGCTTTCAATACTTCTAAATTGTAGCCTGGCTCTGGTTTTGTGTCGCATTGTAATACTTTCAAGATTCTAGCGCTCCTGTAGCCAACGGAAACAATCATCGATAAAACTTCTCTCATAACTAAAACCACTGGTCCGGGACCGACGGACTTTGGGAGAGTAGCCAGGTGTCTCTTTGAAATCATTGGCCCAGTGGAACATCGATAATTGAAGTAAATTTTAGGACACCATAAAGACGACCGATGCTCCGTAAGTGGAAACTCTAAAGTAGAGTGCTTTTTCACAGGTGCCACTTCAGTCTTTTTGCAAAGTTCTATGTAATCTTTTGGTGGTTTTAGTGGATAGTGATTTGACTCGCACCATCCAACTGGGAAAATTTGCAAGGAACGCATGTGTACTATGTGCTCAGGACGATCTTTGTCGGAACTGTCAAGTTTCAACCATAGTAAATTATCTAAGATTTTTGTGATATGTGCAGCACAGATGGCGTTTTCGTCCTTTGGATCGACGGCTTCCAGCATCATACCACATTCGAATCCAGCGTCCGAAGCACTTTCTTGAGGAGCGAATAAACTGTCGTCAGCAGCAACTGCGTTTGTTGCTTTTAGGTATTCATCCCAATCGAATTTTCCTGATTGTGGGATCCAATTTGGAGGAGATGACATGCTGCAATAATTTATTTTTAATCAATAAATAATGCATTACGATATAATTTAACTAATCACGAAATTAAAAAACAAAAATAACAATCACCTAATATTACGTTTTTTAGACCAACCAACTGGAAAGATGTATGGATGTTCGGCGGTACAGAGCCAAGTATTCTTTTCAGTGTTATTACGTACAGCATTTTCATCAGAATTTTCATCTAAATTTTTTTTATATACATCAATTTGAACTAAAAAGTAAGTGTCATCAAATACTTTGATAACTGAGGCTGGGAAAATTTTTGTCCTATCAGAAGGTAGGACAGCTTCCAACTTCATGTGCAACTTAAAAGCATGCTTTTGATGATCAACACTATTGTTGAATAAGTTATCAGGTACTTTAAGGTCTTTGGAGCCATTGTTTTCCGTGAGCTCTTTCCACTCTTCGTAAGAGTGCATATCTACAATTGAACTAGGTGGTTCTACAAACCAATTGGAATCAGTCTTTGACACGAATCCATAATTGTGCAAATGCTCTGAGGTGCAAAACATCCAAAACTGTTTTGTCGATGAACCTGGAGTATCATATTTTAGTCGTAGGCGCCCACCAACGTTATCTTTAATCTGAAAAGTTTTATAATTTGAACGATCAGAACGTGTGCAAAATACTATAATAAAAAATGTGCAAAATACATTAAATACAAAAGTAAAAGAACGATTAGAAGGTCTGAAAATTCGAACTTACTGTAGCAGCCCATAATTTGTACGGATGACGAATATCACTGACTTCGACCTTTATTCCTGACTTTATTCTGTCGACCAAACTAAGTCCATCCTAGATGAAGCGTAATTATGATTAGTATAACAAGAGATATGAAAAAAGAGATTTTTGATGGACTGATCAGTCAAAAGTACATGTAGATCCTTACCCCAGACAGCATTTCAAACGGTATGGATTTAGCTGTGGCCAAAAATTTCTGTAACTTTTCAGAGCAGTCTGGAGACTTTTCTTCAACGACACTCGGTGGTCTCAATTGATGGCCATTTTTGGAGCACCAGCCAAGTTCATGTGCAGTTTCCTTGGTCAAATTGAACCAAAATTCCAAAGACTTGTCCGTGGCACCAAAGTAATTGAGTCTCAAGAGAGGACCGCACGCCATGACGATCGAGGCGACCCAATAGGCAGGCTCGCCCTTGTCACTTTTGTGCACAGGAACCTCCAGAGACATGCCAATCTCGATGCCGTTTTGCAACGTGTCCTCCACATGCTGGAAAGAAATTTGCGGGACCTCCACGGTATTCTTCGCCTCGAGATAGTCTTGCCAAAAGAATCCATCTGAAATTCGTTAAAATTTTTTTATTTAAACTATAAAAAATAAAAATACCGTTTCTTGATATATTTTGTTTTTTTGTTTAATAAAACTCATGAGTGGATTTGACTTGGTTCAAAATTTACCACAACAAACGAACAAACATTTCGAGTTTATTATTAATAACAACAATGACGGAAAACTGCAAAACTAATATGAAAACAAGAAACTCCACAGTCTTGGAATGAAAATACCATGACAAAAAAAAGTTGCGATTGGACAATCGAAATTCAAAAGCGCTTTAGTTACAAAAAGCACCAACTTCTTACCCATATTTTATAATCACTTTTCACCCGACGTTGTGCAATTTTCAAACCGACGCGTCACAAGTCCGAGAGGTGTGCGATTCAACATCGAACCGAACATTTGTATATACGTCTTTGTGCGAAGTAAAAAGGAAAAAAAAAGGAACCACCACCTGCCCCTGTCTCTCCTGATGTGCAAGGCCAAGCGAAATCTCACTACCTACTCTGCAGATACTTTTATAATAAGAGGTGTAGTAACACACGAGGGCACACAGGCGGTTGAGCAGTGCGCGGCCGTACATCGTTTATATCTATGTATACAACACACGTACACTCACACACAGAAGCGTGTAATCTATTCGTGCTCAGTAAGCTCAGCTGCTGCTTAATATATATATATTATATACATTGCAGCTCGGCTTTTTCATATATATGCGTGTTGTACTTACACACGCGCATCACGTTTTAAATCAAGTTAGCGAGTGCACCACGGAATCTGATTGATCATATAATATCCGACCGAAAGAAACTTTTTTCAAACGGCGCTTCGTTACGTAACTCTTTTTATTCTGCGCGTTTCAAACAAAACAAAATTAATATACGATATATTTAATAAACTTTATACATTATTCTCGCAAAAACCGAGTTGGTGCAAAAAGAAAATTTACGTCGTGGAAAAATCTTACCCCCGTCGACGAGCGTCCTGCCACTGTTGTCTTCCCGGTGGCTCTCCTCGTCCATCATATCCTAAGAGTGTGACCGGCTATATGCATCCACCGCTTGGTTTTATCTCAATCTGTGGTGTGTATAGCTGGTAAAATTTGAGCTCTGCAACTCGATGATAATATGTATATCGTGAGCTGAAACAAATATTTTGCATTATTCGCGAGTACCTTTGTAATTTCTTCTTATTTGTCTTTAAGTGAACGCGTGTGGGCGCGCTCTCTCATGGATAAAACAACAGCCAACCAAACGTGCGCCGCATGTAACATTTCACGAAAAAAAGTAGAACATTTTTTTTATACATTTTTGTTACATCGCAAAAGAAAAGAAAAAAACAAACAAACAAACAAACAAAAAACCGCTCGCGAGAAAACACGCCCATACAGTCATATTTTTATTCGTCGCTGCGATACGTTCTGTTTTTGTCAAACGAAACTCGCGCGAATAATTATTATCAACGCAATACCGACAGAATCCAAATGATTATTTAAAAATACAAGAATTACTTGTGTAACAACCAATAACGGTATACGTGCCGAAGAGAGGTACTTAAGTCTGTAAAAGTTGGAATGGTTAAAACTCCTCGTCGAAGCTCTCTTCTCTCGTGGTGCGCCTGCCAGCGCCCTATACATATTACACACATCTCTCTCTCTCTCTCTCTTTTTCTTTTTCACGGCTTTTACAGTGTGTGCGCGCGTGCAAGTATATACGTGTGTGTATATATATATACATATGAAAAGTAGGGTTCCTGCATCTTTCCTTCCTTTCACTCTCCCGCGGCTTAAATGTTAATACCTCTATTATATTACTTACTTGTGTGTACACACACCCCACACGTATAATGTCACGTCCGCCTATATAATTCGTACGTCGTACGTGTCTCTCTCTCGTGTTTCTTATCGATACTAAGTATTTTATGATTTTCTCTTCTACGCTTTTTCGTTAGGCTGTACATACTTAGGTATACACATACTCACTCGGTTGGGTATAGAAAATAAATGTAGTGCCGAGCTTGCGGGCAAGAGGTTTTCGAAAAACGTACGTCCCGAAATTTAGTCGCGCGAAGGTTAGCTGCGCTACAAGGCTCTTGTCGACCTGTGAGTCATTATGGTATTCGTTGATGGTTAAGTGAGTTAAAGGACATGACAAATCACTTTTGTTGCTAATTACATTACTTCAGTCGAGAGAGAAAAAAAAAAAAAATAGATTTGCAAGTACATAATATACAGAGGATGCAACGAGTACTTCAAAGATGTATAAACGTACCTTGAGAAAAATGTGCTTTTTTGTACATCTATACTGTCAGGACAAATGTTACTTTTCGTATAAATGTATAAAAGAAAAGAAAAAAAAAAAAACAAGCAAACAGTATGAAAAAGTACTACCTGTGAATCATTTACGGTATACCAATACACAGCGATTGTCAACGGTTGATGAATTGCAAAGAACCAGCGAAAGGCTTTTTTCTCTGCACTAAAAGTGAAACCATGATCGATAAAAATACTCGGTTGTAGATAAAATTATGGTGATTATATAGTTTTACCAAAGAACTCGAGTGCTTGGAAATACACGAAATGAAGCTTCACGAAATTTATAACCCGGAACTGCTTAATATGCACGTACTGAATCACGAAACGACCGAGTCATTATCAATAAGCCTCGTCGTGATGATTGTAACTCAAAGAAATAACAATTACATCTTGTACCCGTATGTTTAAAATTTCGAATTTGTATTAGTTGTTAACTGTATTTTAATCTAATTTAAAGAGAAAAATTTAAACCACACGTATCTTAATTTGATGGAACATTTTTGGAGTAACCATAAATCGTTGACTCACCAATAATTGCCCCAAAGTTCCTTTCGAAGTAAATGTTCAAAAGGTGCGTCCGTGCAATGAAAGAGAGGAAGAGTGTAAAAATCAAAATTGTTCGTCTCGTCACTCTTTGGTTCGACTTTAAGGTTTTGAGTCACGCGCGTGAGTGTACGTATATGCATCAACGTATCTATACACACACACACGCGTACTCACACCTCCAAGCGTACAAAATTTTGTAAGTAAGTAGATAAGCGTACAGCAGAGAAAAAAACCCATTGGAATACTTACAACGACTATACCCATATTTGTTGTACCGGACCAAAACTTCGCGACTAACGAAATCGATAATACCGCCTGTACAAGACCATGCGTGTCTGTATAAAGCCAATGCGTATACAATACACCCGTTACTTACTTATCAGCATCAAAGATAGTGTTAAAATTAATGTATTACGTAAGTTTATGCCTATCTCTCGCCCGTCGTTGCAGTGAAAAACAAAATTTTTGTTTTACAAATTCACGCACATCAGGTATAGGATGGGACCGCATTTGAGTAAAATTGTATACTTACCTAATAAACGCGCGCTCCACGACGACGTTCTTATACCAAGTGAATAGAGCCAAGCCAATAGTATACAAATTTCACGCATACGTAGTACATACACGCGGCGGCAGAGTGTGTGGGGAGCAGAGAAGCACGGACTACGGAGTCATAGGCGTGTGTATTTTTTCCTCCCCCAAAATACCGTGTTGAGCGCGTTTTATTGTTTTAAAAACTGTACAAGTTGTAGCGAAAAACAATAAATAGACGGTTAGAAAATATTTTTCCAAAATTTCGAAAACAACATGCCGAAATTGACAGCAAGCTCGGGGAAAAAATTTAGCTGTATAATGTGTATTTTTTTTACTAAATCCGTATGCACCTGCGCTCGGTGAACAATTTTTATTTGCTTACGTAAATGTATACACACAAAATTACAGGACAATGTCATTAGGTAAGTATAGTATCATATGGATGGCAAAACCTAAAGTGGTGGGGGGGGGGGAGCTATAAGCTAATTTATTAAAATTTTCAGAAATAACAATATTTCGTTTTATCAACTCGCATGTAAATTATTTCACTCTCCCCTGAAGTTTAGGTGTTGCCATCCGCACGATAGAATGTGGCCGCTAATTTCGTGTACATTAACGGGTGAGCAATTAAACATTTTTATTTTTTATCGGGTGCATGTGCGTATATTATATATATTTTCAGCTGTGAATTTTTTCCCGGGAGTACTTCACGCCCAAAAACTACGTACTTATACTCATCCGCGTTTCGACATTGAAAGCAATCGATGTGGTGGTTTGAGAAGTCGGAGGAGATAAGTATATGCTACGGCGACTGATTATATGTATATTACGAGGTTTTACATCACGTTTTACACAGTACGTGATGTGATCTTTGATTTGCGCATGAAAAGTGAGGTGACAACGGAAATTCGATTTTTCACCTCTTGAATCGATCGAAACGTGCAGGACCGGATTTGTTTGCAAGTGATGGGAGGGGATAGATGAGTCGACGCCAGCGTGCGTATATAGCGGCAAAAACAGGAAAGCTGGGGTACCAAATAACTGTTATTTTCTTTAATTAAGGAAAGAATAACAGTATTTCGTCAAATTTACAGATGTTATCATCACATACGCATAAATAGTATCAATATTATGAAATTGCAGTTACACAAATGTAAAAAAATAAACTATGTGGTGCCAAGAACGGTTGTAAAATGTTTGAATGTAACAACATACTTATTAATGA
Source organism: Copidosoma floridanum (assembly GCF_036245765.1). NCBI lineage: Eukaryota > Metazoa > Arthropoda > Insecta > Hymenoptera > Encyrtidae > Copidosoma > Copidosoma floridanum. The sequence goes on from NW_028321890.1 coordinate 35,891,554, forward strand.
AGCCTCGTTAGTTTTCGATCCAGAGCACACTCTCAGAAGCAGACGGCAAAAAGAGAGATAAATACGCGAAATAAGACATGATCATTGTGATTTCTATTATTTAAACGTTTATGAAATGTGGGTGTAAGAAAGTGCTGTGTCGTTCAGTGTAACAGTAGGGCAAAGACAAATGGAGTAAAATTACATAAATTTCGATGATTCTCCAACTGTAAATAAAAGTAATATTCATGTGCATTGCAACTTGGACAATTTTCAAAATAATCTAAATAAAACGTACATGCAGGTTAATTTTGTAGGGAGCTGAAGTTACCGATCGAGGTCTGCCTTATTACGACGGCACTTGTCAAATTGCTAACTTCATCACTATATGAAATTCTGTAACATCGCACACATGACTACTTTCAACCAACTGTTTACCTTTTTTTTTAAGGCTTCAGAGTTAAAACAAATCGAGTGTGTGATATTCCTAAAGCCTGTTTTTATGATAACATCCATTATCAGATGAATAAATACACTAATTTTTTGCTAGTTAATTAATTATTACTAAAAGTGTGCATCGGTGTATGCTCTTGACGTGTAATGTGGGTACCCGCGGTTGCATGATTTTGACATCAAGGGTGGCGCTGCATGACATGCACCTGGCCAATAATAATATAACGTATTATAATAAGTATAAGCTTCGATCGCGAGTAGGTACCTACAAGTGTATAGTGCCCAGAGAAAATATTCGGAGCACTTGCGGAGCTGCTCCTCCCTTCCTTCCACCCCCTATGTATACACATACACGTACCTATGACAACATTTTTTCAGCAGATTTGATTTACCCAAGTATCAAAGTACCAACATTTTTTCGCTTCAAACACGCAACTTTTGCTACAGCTTTCGCTCAATGGTTTGCTATGGTAATAAAAAAAGGGGAAGAAAGGGCTTATTCTATATGAAAAACGAAAAAAGTCGTAAGCATATAACGATAAGAACAAAGACGCGGGATAAAAGCGCATATAGGCTTGCAGAGCTCTCCTTGTGTAGCTGCGCTGTGTATATACCTTATATTATATACTTACATATTTTATTCGTACAACTCTTGCTCGTGGTATATCGTCGTTTAATCGCACGAAAGTGTGAAATCAATCAAGTTTTAGTTCAAACTCTTTCAAGTGTAGGTACTGGTATATTTATTTTTTGCACGTGTATAATAAACTTATACACTCTAATGTGGAACGAATTCGATTAGCGAGTATAAGATGTTGTTGCACGCAAAGCGAATTCACCGTAAACTTTTTCTTTTAAAGTTTACTTATTTACAAACACCGAAAGCGTATCAATTACTCACCTCTCGCACTGCCTCCGTAACTCTACAAGATGATACTTAAGCGGAATACAAGTACCCACTTATATATGGGATGTTGATAAAAAAAAAAAATAAAAAAAACTGTTCGCTAAGAGATCCGAATTTGACGACGGCCCAGTCAGCAATGATATGCGATTACCTGATGCGTCTCTCTTGTCATTGCATGTGTGTGTACGCGTATATATAGTGTGTATATGTGCGTGATGCGCGAATTTTACACTTTTGCAATGTTGGCGGCATTGCGGAGCAGACGACGCATCGCTTAGTTTAACTTATTTTTATACATCGAAGATATGGATATGAGGTGAGAGCGCAAAAGTTTCTTGGTTTTTTAGTGTCATGGGTGTTGGGATTCTTGAGAAAACATGATTACGGGGAAAGGAGTGATGTTTGCCCTCTCGCGGGGTCGTCGTTTCCTTTGCGACTGGCGTACTTTCGAGCTGAGTCGAGCCGGCATTTCCATTCCAATTGCTAACCTCCAATCTAAGCCTCGATGTTACATTCGTAATTTGAGCAGGTAAGCTAAACACCAAGGAGGCTTCTATTTTTTTTTTTTTTTAATTAATTTCTAAAACAATAGAGGATAATACTTAACAGCTTTTTCACATGCAACTACATTACTTTACGAGGATATGAAAGATTTCCAACTGTTACAAAGTGGCTGACCTTGTACTTTTAATTGTTTGATGGTTTAGGTACATGTCTACAGCCAGTCTTGCGGTAAAAGAAGCTGATTTGAAAAAATTTTTAAATTATTTGATCAAAACTCACTCGGATGGAACGAGCACGGAGTTTGACAGGCTTTTGCAATACAAACCAGTGAGGACTTTATTGAACGAAAGACTCAGAATTACAGATAATATAAAAAATTTGAAAGAATTGGGTAAGTTGATTTATTTTGACATTATAATTATATTACTGTGCCAACATTATCTCGTGATATCATGAATTTGCAGAGAGAGAAGAAGAAATGAAAAAGCTCGTCGAGGAAGAAAAGTGTGCTAATGAGAAGCAATTGAAACAAATAGATGATGAATTGATTGAATTGGTATTGAAAAATGTGACCTCAAACGCTTACGATGATGTCATTATGGAGATAACAGCAGGTGTAGGTGGTCAGGAGGCAATGCTCTTTTTAAAAAATCTTTTGGAGATGTATGTGAATCATCTCACTTACTTGGGATACAAATTTGATATAATAGAAATAAATGATGCTCAACAAGGTGGCATTAGAAATGCCAGTATTATGATCTCTGGCAGTGGAGCTTTCGAAAAATTGAGACACGAAGCAGGAAATCACAGAGTGCAACGGGTTCCTGCAACAGAAAAATCTGGCAGGATGCACACTAGTGTTGTATCGGTAGCTGTTTTGCCTCAGCCAAGTGAAATCGAAATCGAAATAAATCCTAAAGATTTAAGGATAGATACTATGAGAGCTACTGGGGCTGGTGGCCAACACGTTAACACAACAGATTCTGCAGTAAGAATAACACACTTGCCTACTGGAACAGTGGTCGAATGTCAGACAGATAGGTCACAATTTAAAAATCGTAAGAATGCAATGGCAAAGTTGAGAAGTAAGCTTTATCAAGTACAACTTGATAAGCAGATGAAATCAGCTTCTAGTATGCGCAAGCAGCAGATGGGAATGGGTCAGAGAAATGAAAAAATCAGGACTTACAACTTCAATCAAGATAGAGTTACAGATCACAGACTGACGGATGGGACGTTGCACAATCTAAAAGGCTTTTTTGAGGGTGGCGAGGCTTTGGACAGTCTTCATTCCAAACTGAATGAAGATTTAAATGTCAAAATACTTTTAGAACTCGTAAAAAGTGTGGAATAGCCGTTGAAGGTGTGTATATAATGTTACTACAAATGCTTGTTGAAATATATCTACATTAATGATAAATGTACATAGTTTTTATATGTAATGTTGATTAAAATGTTTATTTATTAAACATTTTTACGAAAAATCTTTATTTTACAATTTTAACTATTCGAACGACGGATGCAGTATCATGCAAACGTAAATAGAATTGATAATGATAATAATGATAAAGAAGAAGAATTTAGTGATTTATTTGAAAAACATACAACAAGATCTGCTTTAACCGCGTGACCAAAGGCACACAATTTTACATTCTTTGGATTTTATATATATTTTACAGTAATTTACAAAATTAATAATAGTTATGGTCTCTATAAATAGTAAATTACATATCTTGTATAATTCGATAAATGTACAAAGCGCGAATGTACGAATTTTTTGTAACGGTAGTTATAGTAATCAGTAGTAATAGCAGTGGCTTTTACAAGGTAGAGTGTATGTGCATGTTATACACATTGTAAACTGCGTGCTCTCCTCATAAGTCCATTGTATTGCACTTATTCATTAATTTGTCTGTGATTTTTGGTTTTTGTTCCTTATACTGTTATAGAAAGGTATTCAATGACTTGAAAAATCACTTATCACCGAAACTTACCGATAAATACACGATTTATTTTACTCTTAGTACGTAAATATGCATTTGAAATGGAGCTCAATGAGTTTCAAAATTCGAAAATGCTTGCTCATCGAAGAAAGCCTTTTTAAACACAACAGCCGAGTCAGACCACGTATTGGCAATGGCAATGGCCGTAGACAGTGCTGTTTGTGTGTACATACATAAAATGTGTACAGAAAACGCATCTCGTATTGCATCATGGGCAGTACGAATAAAATTTTTCATTTTTTTATTTTTTACTTTTCATTTACTCTTGAACAACGAAGATAATGCTTACAGAGAGCAGTCTTTGAGCCCCGAGTTGTACCATTGTTTGTGTTTGTTTCCTCAACACGATTTGTCAACCAACGTTTCGGCTCAAACGAAAAGATACTTTAGCTCAAGATAATAAAATATACACGTCCATCTCACATCAACGATCCCTTAAAACTCTAATCATCAACAAAACGTACCGCCAAACCGAGTGTTTAAAAACATACAAACAGTGCAAACCCGACAATTTAATTGAGATCACGTACGTAGTAACAACACTTGACAACGAAACGCATAATTTTCAAAAGATTGGTAAAAAAAAAAAAAAAAAAGAACAAGGGGCTGTGACGTCTGCAAGCTCGATAGAATTCTCCAAAATCAACGATCCTCATAGAAATCTCTTAAAATTTCGACTCGACTTGTCCACTTGTAAACAACAAAGACAACACGAAGTATCATGATAAAAACATCAATACGGCAACTCAACTACGTGTATACGTATAAAGCAACGCATAATATAATCAACAACAATTTCTGTGGCACCCAAATTTACACCTGTCCATAGTTTATAATATATATATATGTACTATATCATGTGTCTGATACAATAAGCTTGTCGTTCCCATATGCGCGTGTCTATCTTTCGTTGCCTGTCGACATATGTGTGAATAGTGTAAGTTTGACATTTGGCTCTTGGAAAAAGAGTGTCTCGATTATAGAAAAAGTTCCCCTCGCGCACTCGGACCCTATATGTATATATACTTGACCATCGGCTTGAGCACTTGGAGCGAAAACAAGCGCGCGACGGGCGCCGGCGCCCTGTCTCGCCGACCGATCCAACTCCTCCGGGACTTTTGACGCTCGAGCGAGAGATGAACCGAAAGGACAATGAAAACAGTGTACACTCAGTGGGGCAGATACCGGGCAGCTACGAGCAACAGAGCCACCAGGAGCCGGAGATCGAGCCTCGAGCCGTGTGCCGCGCGTCCGCAAAGGTCCTTGATCTCGCTCTCGCGCGGATGGCTGCGTATACAACTCGCCGGCCGTACCCGGGGCAAACTGCTCATCTTCTTGACGCAGGCGAGCGAACTGTTGCCCAGAGTTATCTCCTGGGGCTCGACCGACATCTTGTACGTGACCACCCGGCAGCCCCGCGTGTCTATCACCAGGAGTATCATGTTGGTGTGCGCCACCGGCTGGACGATGTACTTCAGGTAGTCGCAGCCCACTATGCCCTCGTTCGGGTTGTCGTAGACGGCGTTGGTCTCCGTCACGTTGCGCAGCAAGTACAGGGTCGTCTGCACACACCCCCACACATGTAATGTACGAATTTATGCGAACTTTTGGAGATGATGTAGCTTACCATCTGGTCGCAGGGTTCGGGTCTCGTGCGGCGAATCCGGATGAACTGGTCGTAGATGAAGTCGTCCTTGACCTCGGCCGCGGGCTTGTTGACGTTCTCCTGGATAGTCTCGGGCTCCATCTCCTCGGCCTCGGTTGCCTTGTCGAGCTCCATCTCGTCGTCGCTCGGGTAGGCCACCGCCTCGGCGTACTCTCGGCTCCACAGGCCAATCCTGGACAAGGCGAACGCCAGCTGGCCGTACAGCCACGAGGCCGCGAACGTCAGCGTCTTCAGGGGCTATGTACCAAGGGGATGATGCATTTTTTCGTTACCAATACCCCTTCGATCAAAGTATATATTATACACTTACCGATAGGAGGATGTGGCCGTCGTTGGACTCGCCCGTGTCCCTGAAACAGACCGCCTGGTAGTCAAAGACGGCGATCCTCTCGAAGACCTCGCGCTCGACGAGGCTGTTCATCACGAGGCCGTTGACTTCGCCGAGGAACCGGCCGGCCTTGGTCGCCTCCTTCGCCGCAATGATGTAGCCGTGGTTGTCGACGAGGTAACACTCCATGTCGTCGTCGCCGCAGTGCCTCACGCACTTTTTGTCGCCGTTGCAGCCGTAAGTTATGTTCTGGAAGAAGCCCTGGAAGGCCGTGTGGGTCATCTGGAAGCCGACCACAGCGGCCGGTGCCTTCATAGTTTCGTTACCTGCGACAGACACGCCGACCGGATGATGATTACCTCGGGTTTTTCGACATACATGCTTTACATCGTGTTATATTTTACGTGTCAAAGAGTGGAGGGTGGGACTGACCAACGAAGATGGCTCGGCTCGCGGTGACGAGGGTGGAGTTGGTCGCGCCCTCGTCGTCGATGGGTATGGAGAAGACGAAGCTGTCCGGTTGGACGTAGTACTGCTCGACGGCTCGTTTGTACCAGGTCTCGTCGATGGCTCGGGGGTACAGGCGGCTGAAGTGGTCCGGTGGTGGTTCGCTCGGTGCCTCGGACTCGTCGATTATGAAGTCCTGCCACCTGGTCAGGCCGCTGCGCGTTGCCACGAAGCTCAGGGTGTAGCCGAAGCGCTGGTGGAACTCCGCCCTGTGTACGGAGAAAACAGGCGTCGGCCGCCGAATGGCAGACAAGGCGACGTGAGACCTTTTTTTTGGCTGATCGTTTGAGAGGGGGTTTGGCTCTTTTTTTTTTTTTATAATATGCGTCGCGCGCGTGGTTTTTTTTTTGAATTTACGAAAAACTTCATAAAAAATAAAAAGTTCGATTAGGAGTCCCTTGAAATCGGCAGGTGTTTTTGGCACACGCCTTTCGGATTTTCATCTTTTCCAGTTGGTTGATGCATTTTTCGTCAATTTCAGAATAATAATTTTTTTTTTGGTACTTTTTGAGCCTAAATAAATAGAGTATGCCCAAGATGATTTATTGATGGAAGCTCAAAAACAATTTTAAAAGGGACTCTTATCAAGTCTTTTTTTTTCTTATGAAATTGCTCATATGTCGTAGATTGTAAATACATAATTTTGGCGGTCAACTCAACTTTACGGAGACGATAAACAACAGTAATGATAATAAATTAATAATCGTACGCATAATAAGATACTTTCAAGCCTTACAGTATACAATGCAATGCATGTACAGTATTTTTGCGTTATATTATACATAGGAAAATAATATATATATATGGAGACGTAAGAAATATATTATAGACTTGCATTACCACTCACTTTTTTTTGAAAACAACGTCACAAATGCATACTTATAGAGATACTGAAATGTACAGTTAGGCGCGCAAAGTCATATATGTATTTTATACTAAAGCTGGAAGTTCTGAGAAACAAGCGCTTATTTATTTTTTTTTTTTCCAACTTTTTAACTAAAACCCGTTTATATGTGTACTCTTTGGCTTGCGAATCCAACAAACGATTTTACAATGCATCGTCTTGAAAAATTTGCTTCTTTTTTTCCAATTTCTTTACTAATTTCGTTTGTTGAAAACGTATGGACTAATAAATGTAGATGTATATACAAGGCAAAAAAATACAATAGCATATTAAATGGTATAATATCGATAATAAAATTACAGCAGATATATGGGATGGTTTCTCAGATCTTTTTATTCTGCTGTACGTAGGTTTTTTTTCTGTAAATATCACATACCTTAACACATCTCTGTACTGTTCTTAATATGTAAAAACTTTGTTTTAATGAAAATTTCATTTGCCAATAAAAGTGATGGTTTTAAACAAAAAGTACAAGTTGGACAAGAAAACAAAATGTGAAGAATACTTTTTTCGACTCTCAAGAACAGACAGAGAAGTTTAGTTATAGCTCCACAGATTATTCACAACATTCTCCCATCTGGTATCAAAAATCTGAAAATTGGCCAAAAGTGCGGTGCAAATCGTGCTATAAAAAATAATATGAGATGCAATAATTAATAAAAAAAAAAATGAATAATCAAACAAGATTATGTATAGAGTACTGACAATGCCATTACAAAACAATAAAAGAAAAATGAAAAAAGAAAAGAAAACTCATGTCACAACAGTAATTAGAAGAGGAAGATATAAATATATACCAAAGAATGACAGTCAAGTGGCAAAACGAGATTACGAAATAGATATATACATAGATAGATACAGAGAAATAGAGCGATTACGCGGCTATTGTGATCAAAAACTTTGTACTTAACTTTAGACTATAAGAAATGTAAGGTGCGATCTGACGTGACGTTACCTGGACAGGAGCTTCATCAGCCTAGCTAATGGTCTGCGTGGGCGTCAAAGTTGTAAGTTGTTTATTAGTAAAGAGGAACAGGTATGATTTATGCGTGTCTCGTCGGCTAGACGACGAGTTTCACGATAACAATATAACAATAAGTCGAAATCATAATTGATATCAATAATGTTCGATAAAAAACTTAATGTAACAATAACAAATGTGCGATAAAAGAATACATATATATATAGAGTGTCGACGCGTGATTATAATATCAAAGGTGCAGTTATATATAATATAAAATATGTATATAATGTAAATAACGAAATATAGAGGTGCCATTATCAACGAAACGTTGGTGCGAGCGTGCAAACTTTCATTGGTGCGTGTGTGTAATATATAGATAAATGATTATCGTTACTTGTCACCACAACACAATCGTGTGATGTTTCAATATGTACGAAAACAGATTTTTCTGCTCTCCTCGTTGCATCTTGAAAAATATTATACATTTCGTACACGATCCTTACGATAGTTATTAATTATTATCCCGTGAGTACAATATAAATGCATATATGTATGTCAATTATGTAATGTATATTTTTCAATTTGCACGAGCTAAATGTGGATGAAGTAGACATAATAATTCCGTATAATGTACGGGGAGGGACACTGACGATCCTCGCTGACACTCTGGGCTAACTTTCTTACGTATTTTCGTTTGCTATACGGATAGTACCAATAATAATAATAATAATCGCAAAAGTGTGGTATATATAGCTTGATTATTCGTTTTGTCGGATAAATCGGTATGATAAATCGAGTCGCATACCCTTCCTCCGGTTTGCGGCTGGTGCGCGGATCGGCGAACCACTGGGTCGTCATGGCGTCAAACACCAGGTTCATGATGAGGTCCCTGTCGCAGTAACGGGAATCCGTCTCGTCGGACTTTTTACCGCTTTCTGCGCAAGGAAAAACAGAAAATTATCGTTAAACCAAGCCTTTGTTTATCTATATATTTCTTTCAACTAGTGTAGGTATTTGACGGTGAAACTTACGTGCCGATTGCTCGGAGGGCATGGTGCCCCATCTCCAGAAAGGCTGGGTCGATTTGGTCAAAAAGTGCTTGAGCTCCTCTTCCGGGGTGGCGAAATTATAAGCGTTCTCGAAGTGATACCTGGAAGAGATATCTCTGCTTTTTCATTCGTTTTGAATGTACATCGGATCGACAATCTTACATAAATCATTGTGTTTGAATGTGCATCAAAAGATCGTTTTTTTTTTTTTTTTTTTTTTTTCTTGGTGAACGTAAAATGCTCTGATACATACGATATTAAAACGAAAATTTTCGGCCAATAAAACATAAAGTTAATGTAAAGGAAAAATTTTAGCAGTAATAATAATAATAAAAAAGCATGATTTCGAAATTAAAAATTACGATAATGGGATATTTTGTGTGTTTACGGGTTTCTCATTGACGACCTGTAGTGTTTGTTTATGGAGTGTTTGAGCTGTTTCGTCCTTATGCTTAATTTGTGTGCACCTTTGCGGAGTGATCTGCAATAAAATTTTTGTTCTCTTTCCTATTTCAAAAAGAATCCAATTTTCAAAGAATAAAGTAAACTAAACAACAACACAAAAGCCATTTTTCGTTTTCTTTTTTTTTTTTTTTTTTTGACGCAATAACAATATGTATGATAAACAAAACCAAAATATATGAAGTAGGATTGGAGTGCTGATACATATGTACAACATATACATGTATTTTTTCTTTCGTTTTATTCAAGCAATGATACTCACTTGCAGTACAGCCAGTCTGGATGCACTCGCCAGTTTTTACCTTCGAAATATTTTTCTGGAGCCTCGCCCTCTACAAAAATTGACATGTTTACGAAATTCATGAGTATACAGCGGCAAATGTCATAACTTTTATTTTTTCCTTCAAAATTTTCACTCACTGTCGAAATTCGCCCGACGAACATCTTTCGGCGCGTGAACGCGATAAGTGGCGTCCTTGTTGTTGTCCTTGTACAATGGCAAACTAACGACGACTGTGAAAGGTGTGTTCGGAATTCGGGCTGAGTCGTACTTCCTCTTGAGCTTTCCAACGCGTTTCTGAAAGGAAAAAAAAAAATTTTATTTTATTTTGGAAGAAACCTAGATTTAAAAAAACATCAACACTTGGAAATTCGACTCACCATGCCTTCGTAATGGTACTTGGTGTACAAGTACACGTCACTGTGGTCCTTTTGATTGATGACGTCGTTGCGGAACTGCAAAAGCGGCTCGCTGAAATTCCTCGGGAAGTCGTCACCTTCCACAAGCTCGACCTCTGCCATGTCCACGCTGTTGTAAGCGGGTTTTAAAATTCCCTGAAACTAATAGAAAAAAAAAAAAAAAAGTGTGAAAGAATTCACCGTAACCAATGCGAGAATCATCATCATCTTACCACTGGTCTGAGATCCGGGTGGGTGAGGATGTAACCGTTGTTCGTCACGATGAAAGCGTAACCGTGAACTCCCAGCTTTTGTGTAAATTAAAAGAAAACATTTTATGCGTGAGTAGCCATGTTAAAAAGTGTTGTATCGCGAAAAGACATGTCTTAAAAAAAGTACTGGGATTATTTTTAAGACTTTTTTTTTTTTTTTACATGTTTTAAACTAAAAATTTAGTACTCTGGTTTTTACATCCCAAAACTTGGTGAAAAAATACGTAAAAATCGCGTTTTATTAGATCTCAACATTTTTTACGTGAGTAAAACGGCAAAAATAACGTTACCATGTGGGGCATCATGAGCAGCTTGATATCATCAATGGGAACGTCGGTCCCGGCAACGCCAAGGAGATTGGCTATTCTCGTCTGCAAAATTCAAAATTCACAAGCTGAATCACATCTGTCGTCTCTTCGACGGCGACGTCGGATCGGGCATGGCGATATGTATTTTTACTTATCGATTCCCGTCGACGGCTCGCTCTGTCAGAAGCGGTACAATGTATGTATGTATATATACTTTTGGTTAACTACTGTGATTAATACTTTTCCGCCAAAATAAAATTACGTCTATATACTCTCCAAATTCAATAGAATGCCCCCAAAGCCAATCAATATTTTAGCTAAACAACGTCACTCGTGTATAACTTTCAAACTAAAATGAACTTTTTTTTTCTCTCGATACAATTCAGAGAGTATACGTCGATAAAAATTAACTAATTTAAATGCTAGACATAATTTTATAAGAAAAACCACACAATCCTACTTTTAATCAACGATTACTATTGCGATAATATTAATTATCTATATAATTTATTAGATCTATATGATTACGGCTCATTAATAAAATGACGACGTCCGCATGGGCGCCTTTATTTTGTCAAAAGTACATAATAATAATAATGCATGATTAACTATAATATGTTACGCAAGTAAGATCTACTTTTATAAAAAAAAAACAATAAGGAGAAAAAAATAGCAATAAATATGAGGATTAAAAAAACTTTTCTCTTGTAAGGCGTATAATATAATATATACGATTGAAACTAAGCTATAAAGTATTATGTTTCTACACCACAATTTATATTGGTATAATGTAGCATATTTATATTGTGTTTTATTTACGAAACATTACGCATACAAAGTTCGAGCTATTGTTTTCGCGTTATTCGGTCGATGGCATACTACACCTATATAAGTAATTGTATATTTAACTGCGGTGTGTGTATTTCAATCGTAATGGTTCGTAAATTTCTACGTCAATGCTATACTTTTATCTAAAAAATGTTGCAGTCATAGTATCTGGATACAAACGTGTATTTATCAGTAACACGTTTTAAACTTTTTTTTTTTTTTTTTTTTACTAAGAAACAACAATAAGAAGAAAAAAAAAAGTGTCAACACATGTAATATACATATATATAAACGAGATAAACACCACTGCAACATCGTTATCACAACTGATGGCTGTCAAAGAATAAAATAATCAATTATTACGAGGATAGGGTTACAACGTAGAGGTAAAAAAAAAAAAAAACAAATAGCACTTTGTTCATTCTACTCGCAAAAAACTGGAGGGTTGAACTAGTGATAAATTGGTTATTCCTAAACAAAACTATATACGTATATACGTCCTACCTAATAAGATATAATGTGTAGCTGAACTATATGTATAACAGACTAAAATTATGTATAATATATATATATGTATGTAAGAAAGAGTTGTAAAAAGAAAAGAGACGTGTGAGCGTGGGCCTAGTGTATAAATTGTAACTACGCCTATATATAGTATATTATGTTCTTCGCACTCGAATCTTTCGTTCTCCCTTCGAATTTCGCCTAATGATAAAAGTAGAAAAAGAAGAAGCGGCAGCAGATAATATAATCGATGAAAATTCGAAGCAAGTAAAAAAGTAATAAGTGCGAAGCTAAGTGTGTTTATGTATAAGATATAGCTATACAGTGTATATGATAGGGCAAAAAAAGAACAAAATACTGGGGAGCTCTATGTATACATATACGTATGTATTTATGGAATCGAAATCAACTTGTTGCGTTAGCATTTGCTTTTTGTCTGCCAACCTCTCTCGTCTCTGTAACCCAGTAGGCGTTTTTGATCAGCACCCATTCTGTGATGTTCTGCGGACATAATTACGGAGTTGAAACGACCCGCTGGCACATATATATATATACCTCACATATTTAGGTTCATTATTTAAGTATATCATTATGTTATATGCACTTGCTCATGTATTCTATACATCATCCCTGCGTCTGCATTACTTCTTCCAACATTACCATACGAATTTCATGAGCATGCAGATGAATGATGGATTGTTAAAAACCACTTTTTTTGTTTACATTTTAGAAAAGGATGGGTATTTAGTGGGTAGAGGCAAAAATTCTTTAACAGATTGAATCGTATACGAAAATCGTCATGTCGAGACGGAAGACTCACCGCGTTCTCGCGCCGATCGAAGACCGGCATACTGACCGACGTCATGAGCCGGTACTTGTACATGTCGCCGGCGAGGTTGGGATTCTTCTTGGTCCTCTTGACGTACTGCTCGAGCTCCTTGGGCAGGTTCCTGAGCTTCTTGTTCCTGCGGTAGATCCAGTAGCGCTCCTTCTGGTCGTTGCGCTCCTTTTTATCCCAGAGCCAGTCCGTGATCTTCGGATCGGCAATGTCCGCGTAAACCGGCGTCCACACTGTCGGGTGGGTCGTCAGGTTGAGCACCAGGGGCCGAGCCATCACCGATATGTAATTCAAGACCTATCCACACGATAATCACGGCCATATGCAACACTGCCACCCGTTTGTACTTGTGCCTATTCTTTTGATGGTACCAACCTGTTCCCTGACCTCGGCGAGGGTCGACAGGTGGACAAAGTAGCCGCGATTAGCGCAGGCCATCCACCTCGAGTCCCTGACGTCGGCGACCTCCCTGCCGATGAGATACGTGAATATCCGCACCGGCATGTCCGCCCTGTCCGGGTTCTCCGGACTGTCGGCCCAATTGAAGCGCTGAAAGATCTCCTTGTAATTGTCCGGCACGCCGTCCGTGACGAGCATGATGGCCTGGTTACAACAAGCACCCCGGCGCGTCTCCCTGAACTCCTGGAGCAGCTCGAACGCGTACGTGAGGATCATCGAGAAGTTGGCTATCCTCTCGGTGTTCATCTCCGCTATACCGATCTTCAGCTCCCGGATGTTAGCCAGGTTGGCCTGGACCAGGCTGTCCTCGAAACAAGGCACCGCCTGCCCAACCGATCCAAAGTATAAATATATACGTACCTATTTGTTTGTTTGTTTTACATGGGGGTACAAATATATGTACATTGGATAACGCACCTGCTCGGTGATGTTGGAAAACTTGACGATGTTGACGTAGTCGTTGTTGCCGAGGGTGTCGAGTATGTTGTTGACGACGTGCCGGGCAATCTCCTTGCGCATGCCGGTCATGCTGCCCGAAGTGTCGACGAGGATGAGAACGTCCTTGGGACTGTTGGCAGCCTCGATGTACCAGCTCCGTGTCCGGCAGTCGAACAGATCCGGGTCGTGGGGATTGCTGCCGTTGGGCTTCCAGTGCAGGGCCGGGTAGTGCCGCATGAAACCGGTCGAGCTGCCAAAGTACTGCCAGGAGAGGGACGGGTCCTGTTTGTAGTTGTACTTGAAGGTGTTGTCGAGCTCCTCGGACCACCTGATGGCCCGTAGGGTCTCCTTGGCGCGGCCGTATACTGTAGTGGGCACGTGGACCGCCGAGTAATTGAGATTGACGTCGCCGCCAAAGTGCTCGCTGTAGCTCGTCGTCACGTGCGAGTAGTTCTTCGCGTCCTTGTACGTGTAGCTCTCGTCAATGGGCTGCTCGCGCTCGCTCTCGATCAGCGAGGACGCGAGGGCCGAGGACTCGGCCACATCCATTATACGCTGGATCGCGTCCACCTTCGACCTCATCATCACCTCGATGTGGCTGGCTATCGTCTCGACCAGGCTCTTGCCGACTATCAGCTTTATTTCCACGTCTTTGTAGTTCTCGTGGAACTTGTCGATCTGCGTGACGTACTTGCCGAGCTGCTGCAGCTCGAAGCCCAGTTTTTCCGACCACGTTTTCACGCTTCCATTCATGGGAAAGGAAAAAATATATACGTCATTGGGTGCTCGAAAAATCGGGGTCAGAGGTCTAATGAACATTTTATCCGAGCGCGTGCACGGCGGTACTCGGCTCTTTAATTTTCGTCGTTTAAAAGAGCTTTATTGTTGTTTCGGTTGTGTTGTATATGCGTATATTGTAATATATACGTGTATATACATGTAGCGAGCGACGATTTTTCATGGGAAAAACCGGGACGCTCTCAAACAAAGACTACTTGTTTTATGATTCGCGTCGTTAAACCATTTTTTTTTTTTTTCCCCCCCAACACGTTGTTGGCTCTGAAATAATTGTTTCCCAGTGCGGCAAGCTTTACCTTTTCGTAAGTTGTACACGATTAATTCTAGTTTACCAATGAAATGGTTTTAAATTCAGATCGGCTTTGTTTTGCTTCGTATATTAAAATTTAATGTATAAGTGAATTGCAACCCCCTCATCATCTTACTTAGCAATAAGAAGTATTTTATTTTTTATTTTTCAATCTGCGCTGCTACTTAACTTATAGTTGTGAAATTCAAATGAAAATTTTTGGGTGGAATTTAAACGATACACAATAGCCATGCTTTTGTGCCTCCACGCATTATTTGTACATTGTGATAGCCACGTGTTTCCACTAAGACTTTTACTTGGAATTTTTTTTTCTTGAACATCAATGCAGTCGTTTGTTTTTACTCGCTTTTGCTCAAAAGTTTCAATACTATATTTAAACGTAAAGTACTGCCGATTTTTTCGATAAAATTCAAGTAAGAGAAAATTTTTGAAATGTAACGCGGTGAGGAAAAAAAAAAAAAAAAAAAAAAGGACCAGCGGGACGAAAAATCTAAACACTCAAAAGTACATCAGCTGCGACAACGCGTATACACATGCATACATATAGGTACAGCAAGCAACTCATCGGGGGGTGAAAAGAGACGAGGGTGTCGTATAACACACGCGCAGCGGAGTATATATGTGTATAGCGCTATAATCCTTGCACGCAAAGTCCCGGTAACACAAAGACCTACATTTGCCTATCTCTCTCTCTCTGGGCAGTACCTATAGGTATATATGTAACACATGTGTATTAGGACCATGTACAACGCGACGCATGCCGTCGCTGCATGCAGCTCCGATGTTATATATATATATGTACCCTTACCCCATGAAATCGATCACACGATGAATTTTCCCTTAGCCCATCCGTGACTTTTTTCGATCCTCGAAAGGAAATTCGAGCCAAGTAGCACCTCTTTATAATCTCGTGATATCTCATTTGTATGCGGATCTCAATTTTATTGTGCCATATAAAAAAAAAAAAAAAAAAAGAGAGAGATCCGGACGATTCCACTCTTGAACGTCACCGAGCAATATACAATAAAGTACCTATACACACCGTAAACAGGTTTGTATAGAGCGCGCGCTGGTTCACCAATAAAAGTTCACCCATCATCGGACAATCAGCAAAAAGTCACTCGACGTATCCATTTCATTTATGAAATTCCACGATCAATAATTAAAAAAAAAAAAATAAAATAACGTCCCTCCGTTGGCCATATCCGACGCAGCACATGGCATCGGGTAGCGCGTGACACACGATGGCAGTATAATATAATACATCGATGTACATCAGGGTAAGGGGGGGGACCAAAAAAAAAAGGAGCACTAGACTCACGTCTTGATGGAGATGTTGTCCTCGTTCTGCGCGGGTACCCTCGTCACCAGCTCGGCCGCGAGCACCACCAGGAGGCAAAGAGCCATCCCGCGCCTACCACTGCTCCCCATAGCCAACGTCGCTACGGACTAGGATGACGATCGAGGCTCCCCCCCCAAAGAACCCGAGTGCACAGCATCCACCTTTGCCCTTGTTCCCCGACGCCGCTGGCACTCCGACCACCACCACCACTACCACCACCACCTCCACGTTGTTCTTGGGCTCCTCTTGCACGCTCGCGTCGGGCGCCACTGCTATTCCTCCTCCGGAACTACCGTCGCACCGAGCGCGCTTGCCTGCCGTTATTGATCACGGGCCTGCCCTACTCCTCCAACTCGTGTTGACGTCGCGCACGTTCGTTTTTCCCAACATATGCTTACTTACGCTCCGCTTTCTTTTCAACACCAACCACCTATATACGGATGAGGAGTTTGCGCGCTCTCGGGCCATCACGTTTTTTGGTGATGCACAGACAGACATATTTATAATATATCGTCTGACTCGATAATCGGTATACTACGCATGTGGGTGCATTACACGCCGGGAGGTTGTTGATCCGAGGCGAAGCGAGGGGCTCGTTGGGGACAGCTGGTTATTTTTATTTTTACTTCCATGGGGGGGGGGAGGAGCGCCTTGTTTCATTGACAACCACGCATTGACGACACTGGTGTTTTTTAAACTTGGTTTTCATTTATTTCCTCCTTTTTTTTTCTCTCAGTGAACATATTCGATAAATCTCTTTGGCGCATACAACAGTAAACAATGGTACAAATAACATTAATACAAGTCCATACGTGTATATATATAACATATATATGAGAAAAACAAATGCCGTTTCAAGATAAGTACATTATAATGCGTTACACGAGTGTGCAAAGTAAAAATGTATACGGATAAACCTCTGAGTTGACAACTGGTCGTAAACATTGTATTGGCACGTGTGCCGTTAGATTTGATCAAACAAAATGCATGTGTAAATACAACGGTAGTGAATGAAATATTTTTTTTAATACGTTGACACACGCGTGCCGGATCTTTAGATAAAAGTGCGAAAGTGTACTTACTTACGTGTAATATATTGTAACAGTAATGGAATTAAAAAGAAAAAAAAAAAGAAAAAAAAAAAATGGTAAACTCTCGCGTGACGACGAGGATCAGCTAGACAGTAGCAACAACGATCTGATTAGAGCGGCGAGAATGAGAAAAACGGTGGGCCCGAGGCCGTTTTGGCCGCCGCAAGTCTCGATCTCATTTTCGTCCTCGTGATGCGTGAAACAGTGCTCCAGTCTTCTCCTGAACAGATCGTTCAGTGGAATTTTGTGGCAGGGCCACTCGGTCGCGTTCTCGCTGTCAGCCGTGTACGGGAATATCTCATACGGCAGCACGTCCATCCTATCGTAGCAGCTGCTCCGGTCTGTCTTCACGACAATCAGCAGTAAATTCGTGTGCGGCACCTGGAAAAACGACCGCGCGGTTATATATACAACGGAGGGTTGTTGTGGGGGTCGACTACTCACCCTTTGGGCGTAAAAGGGCAGGGCGCAACTGTCGGGCCGGTTGTGGAAGACCCTGTTGACGTTGGTCTCGTTGAATATGTACAGGGTCATTTTCATGTCGCAGGGCCGCCGGTAGCGCTTCTTCAGCAGCTTCGGTGGCTTCTTGAAGTCGACCTCCTCGCTGTCGACGTAGTCGGCGTACAGGTCGGGCTCCTCCTCCGGCTCTTCTTGCGCCAAAATCGCCGGCAAGTCGTACAAGTCGCCGGCGAACAGGATCAACCTCGCCAAGAACCAACTGGCGAGCTTCCAAGCCCACACGAACGGGGTTTTCAACAGCCCGTTGGCCTCGCTCTCGAATTGCTGTTTTTTTTTTATTTGAATCGAGAAAATAGATGGATAAAACGAAAAGTATTGTATTGTATGTGGTTTTTTTTTTTTTTTTTTTTTCAATACAGAAAAATACAACACATTTCGAACAAAAAATTGTGTTTCTAAAACAATTGTAAGAGTATCCGTGCCCACGTTAGTATACGTACATGAGATTGAAACGAAAAAAAAAAAAGCGAGTAAAACGTCACACAAATCTAAAAAGCCTTTTTTCGAAGACCAAAAAATCCAAAAGACAACTCACGATGTCGGTGCAAACGGCCAGGTAGTCGTAAATGTCAACGGCCTGGTAGACGCCCTCGTTGACGAGAGCCCGCATGATTGGCGCCGTCTGGTCCAACGAGCCGAAAAATTTACCGGCGTCGTGGTCGTGGGCCTCCGACACGATGATGTAGCCGTTTTGATCGATCAGGTAACAATCGACGACGTTGCTGTTGCAATCCATACCGGGTATGGGCACCTTTTCGCTGACGATGGCCATGAACCGCCTGAACAAGGCGTTCATCGGCAACTGCATGCCCAACACCCCCGCGGCTGCCCTCATGCCCGCGTCGCGCGGAAATATACCCAGTGATATCGTAACCGTCGCGTTACAACCGGACTCCGTATCCTTGATCGGCGGCACTGTGGAGTAAAGTTTGGTTTGACTCCGACCAAAATAAGATGGGTGTACCTACCGGTTATGGATATGCTCTCGGGGTCTATCTCGTTCCGCAAAATGGCACCCTTGTACCAGGGCTCGTCGAGCGCTCTCCTGTGGCTGGTAAACTCGCGTATCCTCTCGTCGATCCTCTCGGCCGTCGAGTCCCGTATCCTCTGCCACCTGGTGAGTCCGCTCTGGGTGGCGATGAACCGGATAAACACCTCGTAGTCGGCTATGAGGCTCCGGTCGTCGCGCCTCCTCCCACTGAATTCACCGTTGAAGCTGTCGTTGGTCGCGTAAGCGTCCATTATGAGGAGCTCCATCAGCTCCTTGTTGCAGTAGTGGTCGTTTTGGTGGCGCTTGTAGTCCTCCTGCTCCTCCTCGAGGTTGTCGCTGCCGCAGTCGGGCTCGTACTCGTCCGAGCCCAGTTGGTCGAAGTACGCGTTGGCGCACGATTTGCCCGGCTCGTCCGTCGCTCTGCCTCCACCGCTGTTCTGCTGATGGACAATTGTTTTTTTTTTCATTACTTTACCCTTCAAGTACTGAACCGTCCAACTGAGGGTGAAACAACACTTACGTCGAAGGAGTAGGCCTTGTACTGCTCGGGGAAACGCTCGGCGTCGCTCATCGAAAAGTTACCGATCACCGCGAGAAAGTGCCGAAGCTCGTCCTCGGGCGTGTCAAACTCGTGGCCCTTACGATTGGTATAAAATCGTTGGTTATTTCGTGCCAAAAAAAACAAATAATCACTCGTTTTTATTATACCTCGAGGTAGTGGTACCGGCAGTACACCCATTGCGGATGGATGCCCCAGTTGTCCCCGACAAAGTAGTCCGAGATGTTGCGGTTTCTGTGCTTCTCGATTTCCTTGTTCACCTAAACAACAACGTTGTTACTTGCCAAAAAGAAGAAGGAAAAATAATAATAATAATCAATTGGTCCAACCTTGATGTAGTATCTGCCGTACTGGGGCAAAACAACGGCGATGCCGAAGGGCGTCAGCGGCAACGGGGCGTAGTAGTAATCGCGGCTCTCGAGATTGACGCGCCGGGAGTCGTCGTAGTGCAGTTTCACTTTGACGCCCAACTTGGAGCCGCACTCGTGGTTCACCAGGGCCCGGCGTATTTCCGTTATCTCGTCCCCGGGCTCTCTGTTGTTGTCGCGTGTACACACAGAAACATGAAATTACGCACCGTAGCTCTCGGTTGACCAGAGTCACCATGTAATCACTTGTCACACGGTATCGAATTATATGCGGTTTATTATGCATCATGCTAAATATTTGAATGTTTTTACGCCGATCTTTTACAAAATTATCAATACATAGGATGATAATCACGATTTTTTTGGAGAATATTACTAATAATAATAATGGAGGCCAAGAAAATTTTCAAATCTTACACAAAATTTAAACGCGTCTGATTTTTCGAATAGTTGTAATGATATTTGACAATATACATAATATGTACCGTTAATAGCTACAAAATAGTTTTGAGCGAGTTATTTTTTAAATTTTATACTATTTAAACCCACGAAAGTAATTGAAATCGGATAAAACCGATTATTGGTCCAAAGAAATAATGTTGGATCGGTAAGTAAGACACATTCAACCCTCTCGATTTCAGGGGAAATGATAAAACAAAAACAAAAAGAACCTCGGTCCCCTGCCGTCGTCGAGTATCTCGACCTCGGTGAGATCGATACTGTTGAAGTTGAGCTTGAGTTCGCCCATGTAGTCGGGCTTGAGGGCCGGATGCAGGACGACGTAGCCGTTGTTGGAAACAATGAACGCGTAACCGTTGACGCCAAGCTTGTAGGGCAATGTCAGCCGCCGGATCTCGTTGAGGGGGACGTCGGTGCCGACGACCCCGAGTAGATTGGCCGCGCGTTTGACGCTCGCTGCGTTACCCTTGCGATCGAAGACCGGTATGCTCACGCTTATCAACAGCCGGTCCGACCAATTCTTCGGGTTCCCCGTCGTCTGGTCCTTCACCTCTATCTCGTCCTGTGTGGTTCAACGATTTTTTTTTTTTTTTTTTTTTTAATACAGAGAAGCAGTTTTTTTGCTGCCGATTTTTGCCGATCGCAGCGATATTAAACTATATGGTATTAGCTTCAGCTGCATGCTATAAAAAATGTATATACCGGTAGCTGTTTGAAGCCAAATCAGGTGAAAAAAAAAAAATATCGTCACAAAAATTGCTGTACCACAATACTGGAAGCGCAACACATTCTACGGGTAATTGTGCACACAAAACATTAATCGTGTGAATATTGGAATGTAAAATTATTAAAAAACAAACAAAAAAATACTGGAAACTAATTTACTGTTTTTTTTTTTTATTGTTGTCTATCTTGTGATACGTTTTTGTGTTGTATATATTATACGTGCAAAGTATGGTGTTTGGCCGTGTATAATTCGATGTTGTTGGATATATACTATGGATATGTATTTGGCAGTCAAAAGTGCGAGAGGGTCAACAACTGCATTACACCTACATGGGTAAAAAAAAAAAAAAAGAAAAAACCAAAATAAAAATTAAGTGCTGGAAAGTACAACAAACGTGTGTAAAGATATTATTGTAGTGGTATGTATTTCGGGGTAATAGGGGTCAGTTCAAACGATGGTTGAATTACCTCGTCCGTTATATCCACGCCCTCGGGCACGAATTTGTTGTCTTTCGTGATTGGCGACATGTTTTCTGAGCGCTTCATGCAAAAGAAGGTTGACAAGGCTTACTTTCTTTTGTTTTTTTTTTTTTTTTATTTTTTTTTTATTAATGCTGGTTATTCAATGATTGCATCAGAATTAAGTTTATTCTCGTTATGGCTATATGAATAAAAAAAAAAAAAATTTGATAAGAAGAAAGGCGAAACAAATTCACCGCTGGTGCTTGACTCGTGAGTTAAAAAATTACATAAAATTCATCAGAGAGCAAAATCCGTCTGTTTACAGCACGTTTTAGTATGCTTTTTGCACATGTCACACTCCTAAATATTCATTTTGCAGACGTAACTAAAAATTTTGTACTTGCAACAGTATATTTAATGAGCAGGGGGAAAAAATATTCTCGCAATCGACGCAACTGCAGCAACATAACGAATGACAAAATAATTTGTCGACCGAGCGTCGAGCAAGTCCTGCACTGAATATACTATTTTTATACTTGTGTAGTAAATTTATTTGAACTTTTGTTTTTTTTTCAAGCTGCAGGATATTAGTTGCAAGAATAAAGTATTATATGGCGCGAATGGTAGAATAAATGAAACAAAATAAGTGTCACCGATATGCATCAGAAAAAATGTTTATTGAAGATGCAAGTATTGCCAGGTTTTTTTATCAAACAAAAGTTATTTGGTGTGAAATTAATATAGTGAACAATATTCTTTAAAAAAATGCAAGGGAGTATTGGTACTTTCAAGGGGAATTTTTGATTTTTCCCAACCCCTTGGTATGAATCCAAAAAGATAAATAAAACAAAAAAGAAGGAGGGGACCCTGGTACAATATTTTACAATGCAATGCAGGACGCAGTGATGTCTCCCGATCCCAATTAACGTGAAATTCGAATCTCCTGACCGATTGCTGGAAGTTATTTTACCCGCGCTTCTCTAGCACCTATTACGTACACGAGAGTTATAAGTTACAATTGCTCCAATGGCCCTAACACATTGTTATCCTACTTAATCTACTATAAAATCTCAACAATCCACTATCATCTTCATTACTCATCAATGCATATTGTAAATATATATATATATATTTTTTTATGTGACACCTCAATCGCCATCGTTAAGGTATTGATTCTTAGTTCTGCATGAAAAAAATTACAACATATTATAGACGCAGACGAAAGAAAAAACATTTCAAGTAAACGCCAACTCACCGATATGTCGACGTAAGCGTGGGTCCAGACGACCGGATGTACCTTGCCGTGGAGCACGAGTGGCCTGGCCACGACGGGAATGTACTTGAGCACCTGCTCGGGCACCTCGGCCTGGGTGTGTATGTGCGCGTAGTAGCCCCTGTTCAGACAGGCCATCCACTGGATCTCCCGCACCTTGGTAACCTCCTGACCCAGCAGGTACGTAAACACGCGCACGGGTATCGTCCCGTTGTCAAACCAATTGTACTCTTGGAACACCTGCGTCACACACGCTCGTCACATTACCACAGCTACATACAAATGGCCAAGGTGCACATATACACATATGTATATACGTGCATGTATTGATCATGTATACTAGCCTCGGTGATGTTTGACGCGATGCCGTCGGTGACGAGCATGATGAGCTGGTTGCAGGACATGTTGGTGCCGCAGCGCGACTCGTTTCTGTAATTGTCGAGGAGGGCGAACGCGTTGAGGAAGGCCTCGGTCACGTTGGCCACGCCCTCCGGCTTCATCGTCTCGATCTCCACGTTGAATTTCCGTATGTTCTCCGGCGTCGCCTGCACGAGTTTGCCCTGGAAGCAGGGCACCACCTGGTTCGTCGTGTCCGAGAAGTTGAACACCGCCACGAAGTCGTTGTTCGACAGGGTGGACAGGATCGTCGCCACCGTTGCCTTTGCTGTTTCATTTCATTCGCGCATCATACAGAGAGCTTTTTCTCTAACAACCACGCCTCAACGCTTGACTATACATAAATTGCATTGCCAACCGAGGTATCGCTTTTTTTAACTCGCGATTAAATAACAATTTCTTCGAACCAAGAAAACACGTGCCTAAGATAATCCCTCGAAACAAGGTTATTATTATTGTTATTTTCTTACTTTTTTAACAAGACGTGGGGGACTCGCAACAAGAAAGTATTCTCTTCATGCAATAAAGAATTTCATCTTGTTTCGAGAAAATACTCAGTTGTTACTGTTTTGGTAAACATACAATATATTATCTCGGTTTTGAGAATTGTTTTTTTTTTTTTTTTTTTTTTTTTTCTTTAGGTGCTCGTAGCCAATGAAGCAATTGGAATCAAATGTGCGAACCGATCGTTTTGCCGATTTATGATTGTATTTTTTCGCACTCCATATACGCAACGATTGTCATGAGTTATCCCACTTGGTTATATATATATATGTGTATATACCAATGGTGTTGCTCATGCCGGTCATGCTGCCGCTGTTGTCGACGAGGATGACCATGTCCTTGCTGCAGGTGGAGGCTTCGATGAACCAGCTCCTTACGCGGCAGTCGTACGTATCGGTGAGCTCCCGGCCGTCCTTTTTCAGCCCAACCGGCCACCGCATGGCCGGATATTGGCGAAGTACGCCCGTCGTCGAGCAAAAGTACTGCCACATGAGCGCAGGATCCGATCGGTAGTTGTGCTTGAAGACGTGGTCAAGCCTCTTCGACCAGAGTATCGTTTCCCCGACTCGTTGCAGCCTGTCGAACACGTTGGTCGGTATGTGCACCGAGGAAAAGCTCGTGTTTACCGATATGTTGTTGAAGTGCGTGTCCGGCTCCACGTACATGTGCCTGTTGCGAACAATTTTCTTACTTTTCATTCCAAAACCAATGATGGATGGATCGACTCGGCACCATATGTATACTACTCACTGGTACGAAAAGGTGAGGTGTTGCATGTTCGAGGGTACGTTCGGGACTTTCAAGACCCCGTCGTCCGTGGCGTTGCTGTACTTGGCCGAGTAGTACGTGAAATTGTAGTCAAACTCCTCCATCCAGGTCTCGGAGACCCTCTCGGCCTCTTTGTACAGGCACTTCACCGCGTCCATCTTTCGGCTGAGCATCCGGCCAACGTTTTCGCTTATCTTCTGGATTATGTCCTCCCCCGACTTGTGCTCCACACGGACCCCCATTTTTTTGTAACGCTATGGCACATTTATTTGTTTGTTTATCCTTTTTTTTTTTTTTTTTTTTTTTTTTTTTTTCATCAACAATTATAGGGTACACGCGACGTGTATGGCATTGAAAAAACCTTCACCGCGGGTACAATATAATCTACGTCAAAGACGAAACAAGTCAAACAAGTCGTCCAATCGAGGACAATGAGGTGTAATTAAACGGGATAAGGTAATTTCGAACAAAAAAAAAAAAAAAAAAAAGAAATACATCGGTACTCACTTGGAGCAGCTCTATGGGCTGCGACACCGCGTCCGCCAATCTCCATAGCTCGTTGCCGATGCTCTCGGCCCATCGATCGACTCTGCAAACGAGAGCCCATTACGTATACTGTCATTGCCATTTGCTCATTATACTATAACAGTACAGACTGATCGGGAAATCATACGCGGGACGTGAGGGGGAAATCGTTATGAGAATCGACGAGACGTACGGCGATTTTTCACCCTCTTGTCGCGCGCGTACCCGTGATTAACGACGAGGCCCGTCAGGCACGTAAATCAGCATCTCGCTATGCCCCGATTATGCCAATCAGTACGTACACTCGAACGATTTATGCATGGATCAATTTTTTTCTTTTCAATTAACGTACAACCCGAAAATCGGTCAGTCGGGGGAAAAAGCCAATTTATATCGAAAAAAAAAAAAAAAAAAAAAAAAAAAAAAAAAAAAAAAAAGACGCAACGGCACAACAACAAACGAGAAGGAATGTGTGTATAGGCTGATTTTAATAATAGCTCCCGAAAAACAGACGCACGCGCACACAAGTTTACGCGTACGGTATACCAGCGAGGTTTGATGTTGAATAAAAAAAAAAGTGAGTGCAATTGTAAAACCAAGCAGAGGAAAAAGGGGGGTGGGGTAGGTGTAAAACACACGACTCACAGTTTTTCCTCGTTGATTTTCGTCTCTACGACGGTAGAAGCGACGAGCAGGGCCGCGACCAGGACGAGTCGCCCCCGGTGGCAGCCGGTCGCCGGTCGAGCCCTCATTGCCTCGACGCTACTCTCCACTCTGGTGCCCGGGTCGCCCTACACCACCCGTCATGACTTTTTTTCCCCTCCGAGGATGTTACCCGCAAAAACTCCACGCGCACCCGGACGACTAGCAGCCCATCGGTTCTCACCCGCGATATCTCTCTCTCCCGTGCCACACGCTCTACTGTCCGCGCTCTTCCCTTCTTCCTCTCTCTGTACGTATACGCACGGGTGCGCGCGCCAAGGGGGTGTTATTTTTGGCCCCCGGCGCTTTGAGCTTATAAATAAAAAGGCCTCCCTCTCTCCTCCTGCTCCGAGAGTACAGAGATTTTCGTGTATATATACTTGCTCGTGGTTGGATACACGTATATAATGCATGTCCCGTTGTACAACACCTGGAGTTGCACGATAACTCGGGCAATTAAGCGCCTTATCGGTTTTCGGCTATTTTTAGGACTCGCTTCCATTGTACGGTGAATCGAGGAAGTTGCCGACGCGACACCTGCATCGGTACACTTTGTTTTGGAATGAAAAAAGAGGAAACTCGTTCCAACGAATCAAGGGAGTCGCTAAACGTTGAGATTTACACAGGGCGGGGCTGTACGCACCGGGTACTCGCAGACTTTTCCTCGAACCTATGTGGTATACGAATAGAGGTAAAAACTCGATTAAGCGACAAACCGAGGAGATGGACGGGATATAATTTCAAACACGATACACTTTTCAAAACAATTATATGTTTCTCGAGTAAACGAGGCGTGATCCGTACAGGCAACGTAAAAACTCGTTACTTCCTCATTGGCGTCGATTTTCAAATTATTTTTCTTTTTTTCTTTTAGCAGTTAGAAGTAAGATTCGGTAAAAAAAAGAATGAACACCCGCGCGTGACTTTACAACGCGCAGGTGTCGGAGAGCGCGCGCTTGTTTTTATTTATCTATACCCATAGTATACATATATATCCTCCATAATGATGATACAACGATGTACACTATTTACCCAAGCAATTCATCCACTTGGAGTATAATAAAATAAAAAAATAAAAAAAAAAATTAAAAAAAAACGTACAAAATACCCAGGTTTTGGTCGTGTCATCATCATCGCAGGGATTTCGCATCTCCATTCACGGAAATTCCAAAGTCGGAAATAAACTTAATACGCGAATGTTATACGTATACTCCCGGCCAGCTGTAACACGCGTGTTGTTACAACGCCAATGGAAGCATTAAAAAAAAAAAAAAAAAAAAAATTTCCCTCGCAGTCGACCGCACGGCATACAAGTTTAGTGTTAGGGGAGGATCGTAAACGAAGCCGAACATCGTGCGACACGGGATCGATACACGGAAGCACACGTGCCGTTCGACCAGACGTTGTTTATAAGTAAGTATAAAAGCGTATATACGAAAGGAAAAAAAAGGTCGTTACATGTAAGTATATGTAAATAATATATGTAGTCGAGTACAGCGGGGCTGGTGAAAAGCGCCGGTCCCCTTGTGTATATGTAGTGACAAACAGAGAGAGAGAGAGAGAAAGAGAGAACACACGAGGATGAGGCTCGCGCCCCGCGCACGATCGCAGTCGGCTCGAGACCGCGTGCAGAGTAGGTATATATACCTACGTGTAACTCGTAATAATACCGATTAATTACACACACCCACGATATAATTATCTAAAAGTGTTGGTGGCGTGTGGTGGGTACGTTGTACGAGGAACAAAAAAAAAAAAAAAAAAAAAAAAAAAGCTTCGTGGGGAGCTTTGGGTGAGAAAAATGGGTGCAGCCCAGCATCAGGTATCCTCCGCGTCCTCCTTGGGCACGTGTAGCTCGTCGAGTACCACCTCCTGCGCGGTCACTACGACCGCCGAGTGTTGTTGCCTCCAGGACTCCGGCAAATCCAAGATCATTGGCATCGGCGCTGCGACGTCCTACTGCGGTGCGTCTCTCTCTCTCATTACCGATCTCTTACCGTATAGGCTATCCTATACCGATTTTTATTTATATCGCGTACATGACACGAGTTTCAGGAAACAGAGGGAGGTTTTTCTTCGAACACCTTTGTGTATTAACCCTGTCGAGTGTATAATAGATACAGTATATCGCGCAACAAGCATAAGACCGATCTTTTTTTATCTTAACTCTGGATTCGTGCGTAGTTTTGCCGAAGCGTCCGTGCATGGCCTTTTGAGACATTTTAGCTGTTGGACGATGCCGTGCCACCGTCAATTAACGTTTCGAATGAGTATTGGTTCATACGTGTATACCCTACGTGGTCGGCCAGCTGACGATCTACGTCGGTCGATGTCGTACTATTATATATATATATACTTACCTTTGTCATTTTATCCCTATACTTGACTGTTAAATTACCATTTATTGGATAACAAAAGTAAAATCGTGCCCGCGTGCAAAAGTTACCTCGGATGTTTTTTGTTTTTTTTTCTCTTTGCGGAATGACGTAAGGACTTACAAATAATAAATAATATTATCATGTGTGTATACTCCTCGTGTAGGGGGATGCGCACAGAGATAATTTGGCATTTCAAGTTCACGAAAACAAGGAAGTTTTGAAATTTCGTTAAAAATTCATAGCCACTTGAGCGAGACTTTTTTTGTTTTTTTAAATAAGTCGAAAAACAATGATGCATGTTAATCCAAAGCGTGAGCGATCCAAAAAAAAAATCCTCATACGCTTCAAAACAAATGCACAGAGAGACTACGTGTACTTGTTCGAGGAAAAAAAAAAAAAAAAAAATTCATGAAATTCAAAATCGCGTTTGAAAATCATTCATCACGCCACACGTGTACTTACACATTACAGAATGTCTGGGTACACCAGAGATACAATGCAACTACATTATACACTTCCTTTCAAAACATACGATGACATTTCCTATAACATATGTATATTGGGTGTGCATACATATATGTTGTATCTACCTATACTCTTGAGAGTACAGAGATACAAGTATAGACGAGCCTTTATTATGATTGGCTTTGATTCACCCTCGTGGTGTTTTGATATACTCAATTGCGGGGATATAGACACTTATTTCGGTCTTTATTTCATTTAGCGATCAATTTTGCACTTGTACACCATTACCGGGTATACATCTCTGAATCGATCGAAATCTTTTAAACGGAAAATGTAACAGAGGTTTGGGAAAACAGAGCAAATTTGATGAGATTACCGATCTATCCTTGTATTGTGTTAACGTTTGATCATGATAATCTTTTTTTTTTTTTTTTTTTGTTTCCAAACACTTTGCGGAAATGAAATTTATTCATTACTTTGTTGTACGAATAATTATCAAAATATCAAGGAAACAAAAATGGCAATGAACGAAACTCGCTATTTAGTGCGTCAAAACATTTACTCAACTAATGGTTAGTTTTATCGGGTTTGCATTAAGTACGAGTAATTTTAATGTGCATAGAAGTACGTCACTATTATATATATAAGCATTAGCGCTACGTTATATATAAAAATTACAGGAAACAGTATACAACGAACCTCGTGAAATATTCAACCGATTGTCATTGTGTTAAAAAATCACACAAATTATTAATGTGATGGTCTGGTTGACTCCTCTGTGATAGTATTTTATTCACTAAAGGGAAACAAGTAATTTAGAATTTTTTTTTTTTAAGTTTTTTGTGAATAATGGTAAATTTACGTGATTACGAAAGAGGTGAAAAGTGAATTTGAAATGTTTGTTTCAACACACTCGGGTGAATTGACAAATTTTCAGAATTTTTAATAAAGATTTTATTAAATTCGTACACAACAAACAAATTAGAGATAACAAGTATACTATTTCCATGTAAGGAGAACAAAACGTATTTGTTAATACAAAAAAACGTACGAATCAAATTAGTTTCAAGGTTGTATTTTTTTTTTACTATACAAATACCTTTAATGTCAACTTTTATTGTTACCACTGAAAAACACATTTTCTTAGTTTTTTTTTTTTTTTATGTGTGTTTCGCTTTCGAAAGTTAGTTTCAGTACGATTTATCGCTTAGGTCAAATTAAAAGCGTTGAAAATATTTAGTATTGAGATTTTGAACTTTTTGAATACTTGATTCTAGAATTCCAATTTCTTAATTAAATCATTGCGATACACAATTTTTTTTTTTCAATCACGTACGTTCACCCGTAAAGTATCAATTACATAAGTTATAGCGACAATTTTTTTTTTTTTAAATTAACTTTCAATTATTTTTTAATTTCAAACCATGCAGGTAATTTTTACAAATATTAGTGTAAGTATGAGAGGTAAATTTAATTTTTTTTTTAATTTGCAACTTTTCCTTTGATCAATAAGTTGTATTTTTTCGTCATCTGTCAATAGACCCGAAGTTTCGTATAAAAATCACACAAGTAAAATTTAATTTTCATTATTCTTGTTTGGATGACAAAATAAAGTTGCCATTAAAATTCAAGTCTGTTTGGATGTTATATGTTTTATGTAGCCAATACACGTCTTCGTGTACTCAAACATAATTACATCTGAATTCTCGTATTTTTCCACTCACACCACCGTAACATTCAAAACTTGTTAAACATAAGACGCTTTTGTGATGTTGAAAATACATGCAGTGCTCCTAAAAAAATAGTCGTACCTATGTCTAAGAATAGGAAATTTTCAAACCTTAATATTACTCTCTTAACAGTGATAAGGGGGAAGTCCCAAAGATTATAACATAGGGCTTTAAACTTAACATTCTTTCAACCTCAAACAATTTTTATCTCATACTCATGATCTGGTGGGAAAAGTCAGTATCTCACTATTTTTCAAGTAATTTATTTTAGCTGATAAAATTTTACATCCATCCAAAATACTTATACTTCCAAGGAAAGCGAATATTAGATAAGAAAATCGGTTATCTAACGACACTCGGGGTTGAGCTTCGATATTTATCTCGAAATACGTGTATATACAAACCAAGTAAAAACGCTTCGAGTCCATAAGTACACCGATCGGTAAGGAAATGAATGAAATTGATTTTTTTTATCGTTCCTAGATATACTATATCTTTTTATTTCTACAAAAACTGAGATACGTCTCAAATCAATTTCCTATTTCTACACATCAGCGCCAATATGCCTGCTAATGTTAAACTAGTTCACGACAGATTACAGATTTTACTACTGTCATACCTGACGGAACAAATGATATTTCATGGTAAATTAAAAAACCAATATTATGATTGACGCTCACAATAGTTTTTTTTTTTTTTTTTTTTTTTTTTTTCATTATCGCAGCAATGAGTAATTCACGAAATGACTTTGCATTTCCGATTAATTTTCTCTGTGGAAAGCTCGTCGGATCCTCTCGTATCACCGATGATCAACAATTTTCCCGAACTCAAGATATACAGAGACGATCATCAGCACGAGATAAGGTAAAATCCCTCGAGAAAAAAAAAAAAAAAATACGACTCGTTCCGCAACAATTTGTGAATGGAGGCGACAACGCCGTATGCACCTAAGATGCAGAAAGTGAACAACCGAGCGATTGGCCCCACCAGAAGCTCCAATAGTCTCGGCATCGGTATGGAGAACGAACGAACAAACGAACGACTTCAATAACGGGGCACGATTATAATAAATTACCGCTAAATTAGTATTGACCTTTTGCGCTCTCGCCACTGCACGCTGGATCTCTATATTGTATACACTCGACACGCGGCCCTCGCCGCGCCTCTACCGTTACATCTGATCGGTACGCAATGAGTATGGAATATCGTGCGAGGCCAGCTTATTCGTACATCCTTCGGACCTATTTCTTTTCGATATCATCGCGCAATACCGATATCCCTTTCCGAAAGTCAATTTTAATCAGGCTGCCTTTGAATAACCATTGCTCCAGTCACATACTTATCATCGGATCTTCTATGCTGCAATTGTTTGTAAGGTAGTAAAAAATGTATGATCGGTAATGAAAACAAGTAATGGAAACAAAAGACCATTCGTCATGTTACATCAAATACGTATATTATAGGAGCGATCGTTAAGCACGTTCGGCGCGAAGATGTCCCCGAAGCAATTGGGCGTAACTTGATTTCGTTCTTATATACACGACGCTCAATTGTCGGTGCCGTGAGAAAAAAAAAAAAAAGTGCTTACCTCCATCCCGCCTCGGCCTGATGCTTTATGAAATTTTAATGAGCACTAACCAGAACGCAATTAGGGACACTTCGTACGGGCGTTTGAATCAATCGGTATGGACTCTTCGAGAGAGAGCCATGGAGAATTAAAAGGTCTCGTTGGTGCATTTTTCGACCAAACGATACTGAAGCTATGGAATTATTTTTTTCTTTCGAGTATTCGTGCGTAGATCTGTCAATTCGTACGAGGTTAAAAGAGTTTTTACCGATGAATCGTGGAGAAAAAAAAAAAATCATCTCGTTATGTTTTACGTTCGACACACGGTTGTAAAACTGATAAATTTAAATTGGTCGTAAACGTCGGTAGCACCGACAGAGAGTCCACCACGATCGTAACGCAACAATTGCAGTTTTTGCGCTATAAATAACCTCCCACGCGCAGTACATGGGTACTGTCATCTATGAAGGCTCATATTTAAAAGTTGTCTCATCCGCAGTTTCCGTAAAACAAAAGCAAAGTCACATGTTTCTCCGATGCGCGTAAAAGGGACACAATAATGAGGAAAATCTCAGCTTTGTTTCACGAACGAAGGAAAAAATCGCTGGTACACTGAGAGACCGGATTGTTTATTGTTAAGATATATGTTAACTGTTAACATGCACATGTTTAAATTAAATATGCGTATGTTAACAGTATATATTTTTATATACTAATCCATCATCGCTAAGTTTCGTAATAAAAGTATAGTATATAAGTATAGAACACCGTGGCAGTTGCTTATCGATATACGCAACATTTTTCGCTCCATTGCAAGCACAGCGTTTTTTTTTCTCTCTTCGCTGGCTTAATAATTCGATAGCACTGGCTAAAATGACAAGATTCTCCCACATTGTGGCATTCGAATTTTACCGCGGTAGTAAAAGGTGTGTTCTAATTCGCGCATGCGCCTTTTTTCACCACCAATCTCGGCTGCTATTGTATACATACATGGGTGAATTAATTCGTCTGAGAGAAGCTGTCAAGTTCCGATGGATGACGAAAAATAAATAAATTCACGAGGGGGGCCGGTGCTGTGGATCGAGTCGCGCGATGGCTGTTTTTACCTTCCGCAGGCCGTCTCCGGCCAGACTTTTTGCATTCATTTTCGGTCACGTTTTCGACGGTAAGTATACACCTATAGTTCGTGTAGTCGCTTGTAGTGTTTTTTTTTACGAAAACAATGTCTCACGTGCTCGTTTTTTTTTTTTGGGGGGAGGGGAATGCTTGCAAATGTCGAAACTGCCCAGGCATTTCTTTCCCAGATCCGCGGGCATGCATTCTGTGCGCGTTTTGAATTTTTCTCATCAGTAGAAAATCTCCTGACAGCTATGACGCTCTGTGAGGCTAGCAGACGATGAACAATCACTGCCCGTTGTGTGTGTGTGTGGGTGTGTGATACATATGAAAAAAGTTACACGTTTTCGGTGTCTTCTTACGAATGGATTGCAATTGATTTGTGCCAGTTTTGTTGTTGTTGTAATTTTAGGGTTATTGGAAAACTTTTTTAATAAATTAAATTGCTTTTCATACGTCTTAATGGAATAATTGCATGTTTATCGATCTACCTGTATCGAATTTAAAATTTGCAGTAAATTTCTCGACAATCTCTCACGCGAGAGAAAACAATTTTTTCAAGTAAAACAGTCATTTTTGCACTGGGGTGTAAAATTTATCGGTTAAAACTAAAAATTGATGTTGAAAATAATTGTATTTCAGATGTAGGTGTATCGTTTTTTCGGTAGAATTCATGTCGCTGACCTTATTAGGTGAGGTGTATAAGTACATTTTTGCAGCAATCGATACTTAAACTCATAGTATACACGATAGTTATGGTGATAACGGTGATCATATTTTTTAATAAATTGGTCGCCAAGTATTAAACGCGATGAAAAACATTATTAAAAAATATACGATGAACCATACAATGTGCGATTATATGTTTCTTAAAAGAAAAATTTCCAAACTTTTATACAAGATTTTATCCTTATCATCATAGGATCAAACACAAATCCCAAGAAAGTTTACCACTTTATAACATAATCATTTGATAATGTTAATCTTCAAAGATCATCAACCTTGATTTCTTCTAATGACTTGATGTATTATTCAATTCTAAATAATTTTCTTTGCTTTGATTCTTGGATTTTGAAAGACCTTAAATTCTCTTTATTTTCATACGCAACCTTTACGCGTATAATCATTTCCTCGAACGAAAAAACTAATGGTCGACCTATAATTAGCGAATAAATACGAAATCTATTTAATCATATAGTTGAAAGTGTAATAGTTGCACACATGAGTGTACCGTCGAGGTAGGGGAGTTTTATCAAGTATATATCTTATCTTTATATCTTTTCAAGGTCTTTAAAACGTCATCGCCTCTTTTGTTGAAAAATTCAATGGTATAATCTAGTGTGCACTCATAGGTTTACATTATCAAGAAAAACTTAGATATAGTGCACTCATAGGTCATACCTTATCAAGAAAAACTTTGAATACGTTTCAGACCAGGTCTCTAAATTGTTATAGCTATTTATTTTTACTAAAAAAATGATTATTATAATAAGTTACTCCATAGTATAATATCCGAACGTGATGCATTTTACATGAGGTCGGATCGAGATGTTTAGAACTTTTTCCAATACACAATTCTGTTTTTAAGAAAATCCAATATTTAAACTTTTACACCTCCAAAAAAAAGACGCTGAGCCACTTCAAATTCTTTGGCGCCTGATACGTATAACAATAGTTTTGTTTGAGGAGATAAGTATCACTCCGAGTCGAGCGCTCAAAAACTCGCAAAACGCACATCATAATATACCTAACTACTTGTAGATACAGATATCCTTTTTTCCTAACGAAAAGTTTGTGAAAACAGTGTCAATTACAAGATAGAACTAAGTAAATGAACCAAGAAATGTTGAAAAATCTAATTATGTTGATTTTCAATTCAACAAAATTGTCTGAAAAATGCATTACCAAAGATTTCGGCTTTCACGGCTTTCACGACTTTTGCGGACAAAGGAATACGTTTTCTAAATATTAATTATAAAATGCAGTGTCGTAGTTTCTCGAGTATTCGGAACATAAGTATTGAAGAATTTGAAACAAATAATTCAAAAATGTTTAATGCATCGCATGATTTCTCAGGAATTGGAGAAGCATTGTATGTGCCCCCAACATGAAGCACTATAGTTTTAGAATCGTTAAATAATAATGAAGTTTGTACTTTTCTAAAAACGTACATAAGTACCTATAATTATGAACTCAAGTCATGCACTGATTTTCCATCTAAAAATCATGATAAAAAGTGTTGGGGTTGGGACATTCCCGCCATCACTTGCATTTTAGGAATCGCAGAGAAACACGCGATTATCCGATGACGCATCGAGCGAAAAATGAATATGCGAGCGAGGAAAGGGAACGAGTGGTTTTGGTTGTTGTTTGTCGTTGCGGGAGGGTATGTCTGAACCTGCTCTCTTCAATAAGTCGACAAGTTCTCTCATCCTCTCACCTCACACGACATATACCTATATAGCAATGTATTATACTGCAGCAATCGGCAATGTGCTCCTCGCACCATTCACTTCGCAGCCGCGCGGCGCGGCCCGTCTCAGTCAGTCAATCGCGGCTCCCACATGATGGGTGTGTAAAAAGGCATCTCTTCGAGCTGCTCGATCCTGCACTGTGCGTTTACTGGATTCATTTCGTGCTTCGAATTTAACTTGGGCACACTCGCCATTTTCACTCGATTCGTCTATCATTTTTTTTACAAACAAGTGTATATAAAACAGCAGCTGCGACGACGGATATTTGTTCATCCACGACTGGATATACTTTAATAAAGGGCGACAGGTATATATATTTTTGTGCTTATTAGTTGTCAACGGTTATTTGTTTATTGATTTTTTTTTTTTTTTTTTTTTTTTTAACCCATTCGTTGATTGCCGATGAGGTGCACCGATGATTATCTCCGATGCGTTGCGTTACGACATTTTTACAATCTTGCGATTCCCAGAGTTCCAGACGTGTGTTTTTGTATACATAACGCGCACGAGATTGCGTCAACGTGTTCGTCCGGCTCTCGAGGAATCATTGTTGTTATAAGTAAAAATCGGGGGGATAAATTTTGTGTGTTTACTTTCTCTCTGTCGGGTGACCATACTCTGATGATGCACTTTTTTGTCGAAATGATCACGCGTGTATGCTCGATTCCACGAAATTTATATTCAAAGTCCAGTGCATCTTCGGGTCTTCGTTGTAAATTGAGGCAAATAAAACAAATCTTGGTCACCCTGCAAAGTTGGCAGGAGATTTACGTAGACTTCAATGATTCCAATGATTATTAAATAAAAGTGTAAAAAATACATTTTAAATGCTTAGAAAGAAATTGATTCTTTTTTTTTTTTCACTGTATTTTTTACCAGCAAAAGCTGCTCAGAAACTAAAACGTGTTTTTCAAGTGCGCAATGAACATTTTTAAATAATCTCGGAAATAATTGTTTGGTTGAACAACAGCATGAAAGTTTAATGCAATCTAGGTCAGTCTAGGTACGTTTTAGTTTCAAGTACACGAATTTTTGTTAAAATTTAGTAAACCAGGCCAGTTATCAGATAAGTTGTGCGTTACTCTTTCATTTTTTCTTATCGTACAATTTCTTCGGTGCTTTTTTTTATCTAGCTTTTGAAAAAACGTAGAGAACCACTTAAATTAATCGGTCGATTTTTCAAATTTTAAAAAAAAGGTTATGAACTAGTTAGAAATGTTACTACCATCGATGCAAGCTTTTTTTAAAGTCAAGAAAGTACGGAGAAAATATGTCGCAGCATATCGAACTTTCGAATTAGCCTTATAAATTTGAAAAGTAACGTCTATTTGTATACTTAGTGTCGGGAACAAAAGTTACGAGCTAAATACGGCCGAAACATATAAAAATTCGTTTATTTAAGGATTAAAGATTGATGAATCTTTTGATCAGAGCATAACATTTTTCAACTCATTGGCCTTTTAGAGTGACCACGACTTTTGTTATAAATCACAATATAATAAGATGAGTTCCGAGATCGTACATGAAACCAAATTTACATTTTTCATGCAAAATCGTACAACCGATGACTTTTTTTATGGAATTTGTCATATACGTCGGGTTTCCCCGTCGTGTTTTAAGAACCAAACTTATGTAAACTGGACGATAGGTGCTCTCGCATTGAACTTCCTCTCTGTTTTCCTGGTTCCGCCAGTGATTTTACACGGAAACGTTCTTTCTTCGAAAAAGTATACATTACACACACCGTGTAATATTTTATTGATTTCAAGAGTAAGAAAAAAAAATTTATAAATAATTTTTGTAAATAAATTATACATACGCTGCGGTAAATATAATATATACGCTTCAAATCACTCCAGCGGTAGTTAATATTGAGGAAAAAATAGAAAAATAAATAACAATTGAATCAGTATACGCGCATAAAACCGTTAGAACGAGCGTTTGCCAAAGTAATCCAGGTAACGAAGTTACCAGTGCAGTATTTGTTTAATTGTTGCTCGTCCTATCGTACACTGCTCAATTTAATTCATTTGATTGCAGTCTTGTGTGTATTAATAATTACAATTGATTGCAGATTACGGAAAAATGTTATGCGGTTATTACCAGCTGAGTTTATGCAATCTACTTTGCTGTCGACGAATCGTATTCACTGGTACTTACCGAGTGCGCTACTTTGACGCGTAATTTTATGGTAATGTGCTGAATTAGCGTTAGCAATTACCATTTCAACTAACATTACCACACGTAAGGTTTAACGTCGAAATGTCCTGGGAAATTAGGGCCGCGTGTTACTTGAGTCAATCATTCCTGAGTAACAAATTACTTTTTGTGACGCTTTTTTTTAAATGCATTGAATGTATTGTATCAATATTTGCATATGAATGCACTTGCAAGTGAACCAAAAATTACTTAAAACGAAGACGCTGTTTTCTTATCTTAGTTGATTGATTGATGTCTTTTTAATTGTAACAATTTTTTATTATCACAGGTGCATTTATTAATAGTGCCAAGAGCCCAGCCAGTATAATTAGTAGAAGGCTTCGAGCTGTATGTAATTATTTTTAGATCCACGAAAGATATTTGAAATTTGACAAATCATAATTGCACGAAAAATGATAAGTGATTATGAGCAGACTCTGGTATCTCCGTTGGGAATAATTAATTGGCGATGATAAATTTTACTATCATATACGCTTCGGAACAGTTTTTTTAACTAACATACTCTTGAGATTTGTGATAAGGAGCAAAAAAAAAAAACTTGCAACGCTCTCCTACTACTTTCACTCGAACCACGTACCCAAGAGACACGATGTCGAACACAATCACGTAGAGAACATTAATTTATCGCTGAACAAATTCAGAAGCAGCAAATAAAAAGCAGCAGTACGACGCGCGTGGAGTGTAATAATGTTATAAACCATCGCGTTATACATGGACTCTCTGTGCAATACATTCACGTAATTATTCTTTACAAGATAAGCCTTTTTTCTGCGTATTTTAAATCCTCGCAAGCTCGCCGATCGACTAATTCGCTTTGGCATTATTATTCTTGATAAATCTAAATATAGGAGTCAACGATGCGTTGGGGACTAGGTATGTCGAAACCTTATATTGTTTCCACTAACCCTATTGTTGAGCAAAAAATAAAATTGTGTTGTATACACGCCACTGAACCTTATTTCTCGAACCCTCGGTTTTAAACTGTATTATTTCATTGGATGATTCCTTAAATCGGATTACATCTACATGAGACCGAAAGTGGAACGAGACTGTTGAGATGTAAAAAATATTGAGAAGAATCGAACTTTTTACGACTTGCACTGACAAACACAAGTAAAATAAAATTCAGCGGTGTATTTTTTCACCAACTTTGTAACGATTACTTGTTTGATTGATTACCAAAAAATCTTGAATTAATAGACAATTTACAAAAAAAAAAAAATACTTAACGTATTTACTGTTCTACCTGACTTTGATTTACAACTTATATCGACGCGCGCGTCACCTGAACGATATATAGTACCGGGAAAAGCCCGACATAATCTAAACTATTGACTGTAGAAAAAAAAAAAAAAAATTCGTCAAATTATAAGTCATTTCTTTAACATTCGACACACGTGTTGCAGGTAGACGAGCGATGGTGAAAAAGCTGTGGTTCCGCGATCTAGGCCGAAGATGGTTCGACGCCAGTAGGAAGTTCGAGCCGCCGACCGGCCGGTGCTTCAGCGAGCCCAAGTGCCAGGACAGGCTCGAGTTGTGGTACCTGCTGTACCGCTGGCTGATATTCGGGCTGTGGCTGGTCGTGGTGGTCTGCTCGGTCTTCGAGATCGGGAGCGTCAGTCCTCTGGGTCTCCCCGAAAAATGGCCGATCTATTTGACCAACTGGGACATCAGCTTGGGCCTCCTCCAGGCCCTCTTGGCCTGCGTCATCGTCAGCCGGCGCTGGCGACAACAGCACCGCTGCAAGAACGCCGCAAGTGGCTTCGATCCATCCAACCTAACCTACGGCAAACTAGAAAAGATCTACTGGTTTCTGTACGTGGTAACGTCGAGTCTCGCCATCGGGGTGACGGCCATATACTGGGCCCTCGTGCACGATCCCCGCTACCACAAGGTCGACGCGCTCAACCTGATGATCCACGTGAGCAACAGCCTGCTCATGCTCGTAGATCTGGGTGTCGCCGGGGTACCGCTCGAGCTGCGCTGCTTCTGGTGGTGCCCGCTCTTCGTCAGCTTGTACCTGCTTTTCAGTGTGGCGTACTACGCCGCCGGTGGGCTGGACAAGCGCGGCGAGCACCGTATTTACAACATACTCGACTGGGAAAAGCCGGGCCGGACGCTCGTCGTGTGCGCCGCGGGCTTGAGTTTCCTCGTGCTCGCGCACTGCGTGCTGTGTCTGCTGGCCGGATTCAGGGACCGGGTGTTTGATCGCAGACGCGCCACCAAGTACGCCGTGGAAAAGGTCACCGCTGCCTCCGTAGCTGCTGGGACCTGCAGAAGCAAGGACGAGCTAAACGCGTCGGTGTGATCGTGATGGTGAGGCGATGCTGCTTGTCGTCGGCACCGCCGTCGTTGTTGTTTGAGGCTTAATTGATATTCGCCCCGTGGGCAGTTGTACGATTTTATAACTAAGTAGATAGGATGAAAAACGAGTTTTGCGAGCCTGGTCGCAGATATATACGAAGTTTGCGTGTGTGTGTGTGTGTGCTATGACGTTGCCGATCACTCGCCATGGAGGATCGGTAAGTGTATATCCTGCATGAATGACCATTTTGCACGTAAATATGTGACTGTGTTTGTAAGTACCTACAAATGTGTCTCTGGCGTTTTGAGGAACTGTATAGGTAAGTAGTATTATTACCGTCAAAGGTATTATCCTCATTCCGAGCGCGTAACGCGATAGTTATACTGTGTATGAGCAAACATTGATTGAAAACCGTTATCCAAAATACTTTTTCTCCGTTGCGAAGGTAGGGGATAACATTATCCTCGGGATATAGCAACTGGTTTGATTTGGTCTACATTTTCCCAAGCGGATGTATTTTTGAAAGTGTTAATAATTACAAATAGAGTATTAAAGCAGACGTATTCAATTTTTTTTTATAAAGTACGTATTCCATGTCAACGAAAAAGTTTTTATAGTGTAAAAATGAAACTAGCAGACGTGTGTTCCAGTATTATTGAGATAAAAAAAAATGTGTTGGAAATAGTTTGGATCACTGTTCTGCTCTGTTGCGTAATCGTAAGTTGCGACATTTGTATTATGACGATTGTTCCTTAGAATTCCGAGAGCGAATCATCGAGAAATAATTTTTTTATTTTGGCACGTGTTATGGTACTATTGTAACATCAACATTTTCAATATCATTTAGATGTGACTCAAGATATTTATTTCTCACCTGTACGCCGTAATCCAAAGATTATGATTTCAAATGTTAAGATTACTATAACTATATTGTGAATAAACATTTTATACCCTAACTTTGAATGTTATTTCAGTCTGCACTGTAAGGATTTATGAAACATTTTGTATTATATTCATTCTTAAGGGATCGAAAAATGAAGAACAATTGTTCTGAAAAAGATCAACAATTTATTAGTAACAGTACAAATGGTAGGCAAAATTTTGTTTCATCACAGATTTCATACTAACGTCTACATTAAATGGCAATTTGTTTTACACATCATTCGTTGTATCAAAATATTTTGTGAAAATTTTTTCATTAATATAGTCATGCTTGGAGTACTTAGCAGTACAATCGGCTTGGTAGAAAAATTTCTGTATTCACTCTATTACTCTAATCAATCTTAATATCTAGACCTGTTCAAACAAAATTATTACAAAAAGAAAACAAGAAAATGCTTACTGGCGTATTTCTTACCATCTTAAAATTCTGTTAAAAAAAATTTATCAAAAGTGAAAAATACAATTCTGATTTTAAAATGGTAATCATACGCAAATCTATGGTTTATAAAACGCACGAATAAGTAAAAAAGTAGATCTACAAAGTACACTGTAGGTGAACCGCGAAAATTGAATGCTTTATCTGCTTTCTAACAAAAGCTGAGGTTATCACTGGCTCAGTGGTAGTATCTATCACAGATGGTGTACAATGCGTTCAAATTTAGCAGTTCACGAATTAAACGACTAAGACTGTACATTAACTGCAAAAGTTTACAAAACTAATTAACAAGGAAGTCAAGTTGGTTGTGTAAAACTTCAAGTTACAAAAGCGATTGAAAATGTAATTTTTGGTAATTTGTTTGATAATGCAAGAATGAAAACGCATTCCTGAAAATAGTGAAAAATCTTACTCTTTCAATCCATACAAACTCATCAAATATGTCATTTCATTGAAATAGTTGTAAAAAATACTCAGCTCAAGACTCGAGCTGCTGTAGGAAATTGACATGATTTGTGTTTAATGAAATGAACTATTTAAAAGATTTGAAGAACTAAGATGAGAATGTTTTTCATGTTACTCTCGTCCATTGGAATAACATCATACATCTGATATTCAGGCACTTAAAAGTTGTCTTGTGTGTACAAAAAAGTCGATTCTTCGATTAAAAGGTCACTTTCGCAATTTTCAGCACCCAAGACGGCTTTATTCTCTTCAAATGCAGGTCTTACCATGCCTTGGTCTGCCGGTGAATATTCTTCTTGGGGAGCTGGACTAGATAAAATGAAGTGAGCTGCACTATTATTTTGTACTTTAGAAAGAGGTGGTACATTTTCTTTTTCGAAAAGTGACTCCTTAGCCCTCTTGGATTTCACTTCTTTGACCTCGGAAAAACTTTCTTGGCTTCGCTTTGTTTTCTTCACCTTGGTTTCTGTACATTCACCAACTGATTTTTTTTTTGACCGCTCGACGAGATTTTTGAAAGGCTGTGTTCGGGCACAGATTTCTTTGTCTGCATTATTACTGTTCTTTTCCAAGTGACGTTTACGGGGCATTTTCAATCTCTCGTAGTGTCCATTCAAATGTTTTTTCACATGTTCTGTGATTGAATTTTTGGTCATAAACGTGCAATCGCAGTAATCGCAGATGTATTTTTCTCTGTCAGCTTTGTGTACAATCATGTGCCCCTTGAGATGATCTGTTCGCAAGAAACTCTTGCCGCAACCCTTCACGTAGCAAACGAATCGACGGTCATTGTAGTGCGTTCTTTTATGACGGCTGAGCTTACTCGCAGTACTAAACGCTACATCGCAGTAAATACACACGTAAGATTTGTCACCCGTGTGCGAGAGCATGTGCGTCTTGAGTATGCGGGGAAAGTCAAAGGTTTTACCGCAGCCGGGCCACGTGCAGGTACAATCTTCAATCGAGTAGTTGTGACAGCGCTGATGAGACATAAAAGCGTTGTTGCTGTAGAAACGCCTATCGCAGCCGCGTGCGGTGCATACGAACGGAGCGGATGCCTCGTCGTGCTGACTTCGCATGTGCGTTTGCAGAACCCTTTGCGTTGAGAATTTAGCGTCGCAGGTGGATAGCCAGCACGCGTATTTTTCTACTTGCTGATGCGAACGCTCGTGGATCGACAAGTTGCTGGCAGTCGAGAATCGGCGCTTGCAGTCGAGTTTCGAGCATACATACGCTTTTACCTTCGAGTGGGACTTTTGGTGGCGTTTCAGCTTGAAGATGGAGTAAAAGGCCCACGCACAGTCTTTGAAATCACACTGAAAGACAAATGGATTTATCTTGTTAAATAGATGCGATAACTTCGGTTATTATAAAGAGTAGATAATAATATAAGAAAACTTACCTTGAATGGTTTTATTCCTAAATGTGTTAGTAAATGTTCCTTTATCAAATATAGTTTGGGATACTTATTTCCGCATCCAGATATGTGGCATACCCACAATTTTTTTCCATCACTTTTGATGTATCGTAACTTATCATCTGTAATATTGTTATTAGCCAATGCTTTTGTAATTATTTCCGAATGATATCTAGGATTTGATTTTTTTTTATTTTTGTATAACTTGTGTTCTTCTTCACTTGTTTCGGATTCAGAAGAAGTATTTGTAATTTGGTTACAGCTTTTTTTCACGGAACCTTTGGTACAACTGCGTTTGCTAGTTCGTCGAGCATTACTAGATGTAATAGTTGAATCACTGGTATCCAATAGTGAATTTTTTGTAATAATATAAGTATTTTTGCCTTCCCTTGATTGTTGTCCACTGTTGTTACTTGCTGCAGGTTTTGTTTTTTTGATAACTAATTTAATACCCTTACCTTTTGGGCTACAATTATTTGGCTTAGTTTCAACAAAATGCTTAGGAATCGGATTTTCAGAAGCTGTGCCATTATTCACAAGATTTTGTTCAACGCTTGAAGAAATTTTTAAGACATCACTGGTTGATCTCTTATTGGAAGATTCAATAGTATTTTCAGGAAGGACATCACTAGTTTTAGCAGCAAGATCTTTTTCATAAATGTTTATGCCGTTTTCAAAGTGTTGTTCTACATTGTTAGGATTTTGTATATTTTTTTGTACTTGAGGATTGTTAACAAATTCATTGTTAACGATTTCACTGATTGTCTTAACAATACCTTGAATCAAGGTCTCGTGACTATTACCGTTGTGCACTTGTTCAGGATGTGCTAGTAATAAATTTTTATCTCTTCCAATATCGCTATTTTTCGGTGTTAAAAATGAGTCCAAATTTTCTTGTTGAAATTCTGATGAAACATTGCTGCTGTATTTCTCGTACTCTGCTACAATGTTGTTGATGTGTTCCTCCTTCAAGGTACCATCCAAATTGATGTTTGTGGCATTATTAAGTACAACGTTGTAATTATCATAGAGAATTTGAACCGACAGGTCACCAAAGCATTTTTGAACGTCTATCTGCTGACTGCTTCTTGGAACAAATGGTTCTTCATCCTGCAACCAGTTTTCAATTTCTTCCACAGATTTTTGTCGAAAATCATTTATCTGAAAACATAAAAATTATTACAAAAAAAATTTTTTTATAAAATTTTCTCTTAATTTTTTTTCCAAATTATTTTTTCTAGTCTGAGGGAAAAAAAGAAAAAAAAAAAAAAAAAAAAAAAAAAAAAAAAAAAAAAGTTTAAAAACACGACAACGAGAATAGTTTACCGGGTTTTTCTTCAAAATGTCACTTTATCATGCGAGTCCGTCCCGCTCAAAATCCCAATTAACAACATTTCACCAATAAATGAAAATTGACAGGTGTTACGTAAACAAAGAACATTCTATCGAAGCATCCGT
The DNA here is from genome assembly GCF_036245765.1 of Copidosoma floridanum. Classification (NCBI taxonomy): domain Eukaryota; kingdom Metazoa; phylum Arthropoda; class Insecta; order Hymenoptera; family Encyrtidae; genus Copidosoma; species Copidosoma floridanum. The sequence goes on from NW_028321890.1 coordinate 35,936,371, forward strand.
GTATATCTATATTGCGTATACGTGTATATGGCGAGAGGGGGCCAGAACGCGAGAGAAACAAATATGTATGTATATATACATACACACGAAAATGTTGAATAATTTTTTTGCCGGTACTGGCAAGTTATGTCAAAGAGCATTGCAAGGAATGTCAATTATGTCGAATGAAAATCATCCCTATTTGCTGAGAGAAAGCGGCAGTTTGGGTATATAAGATTGGATAACAGGCAGCGTCGAGAAAGATGTTGCACCGACGTTGTACAAAGGGACTTTCAGAGCAGCGGCATGCATAGAGAGAAAAGAAGAGATATGTAAGCGGTGGCACTGGGCACGTGTTTTTTTACAAAATTTACAAGAAAATTCCCAACCTGTAATTAGGAGAGCACACGTGTATTACCTTTTGAAGCACGTAGGTCGACAACTCGTCCTGATGGACCATCATCTCGAGAACATGTCAGATGCACGGCTTCACCGGGAGACAGAACGAGAATGCGTGCTTGTAATGCTCTCTCAGCTCTCACCATGCGCGTGTATGTCTATACACATGGGTGCTCTCGCTCTTCTGTCACCGCATACACTTTGACAGCCGCCGTCGTCGCACCGAGGACTGAACACACGCCGTTGGATTATGGTGGCGCTGATCTATATATAGGTATACACGCGCTGCTGCCGAATGTCACGTACAGTGCAATATCGCGGGAGATTCTCTCTCTCGTGTGTTATTACAGGGAGAAGAGAACTTCCGTCTGTATCGCTCGCCGGCGTCCACACGACTTCCGCGTCATTTATTTGTCTCTTTTTCTTACTTTACTTACGCTAACGATGCATTGGATTTGAGTTTGACAGTTATGTCGGCGCCTATTTGTAACGACGCATTTTCACAACAATGATGGCCCGCCAACCGGCATTGTTTGTTGTTGGAGCGCGTGGGCTGTGACGTAAGTCACGTGTCATCATAACCTCGATTCCAACCACACGGTGACATTTGAGCAATTTGTTTTATCGGCCGAGTCTCGCGCCTCTCCATCTGTCAGATACTCTGACAGTAAAGTAGTTGACAACATCGTTTGCGCGCGAAATTTAAGAGTTACTATATGATTTTAGAGATTAAAAAAGAGGAACGAGAGGCTTGAAAAACTTGTTTCGAAATTTTGTTCAAAACGATAAGTTGATTTCTTTAACAACTATGTATTTTTTAATTCATAAACAATTTATAAATTTTCTCTCGAATTCGTCAAATTTTTCCCGGATATAAGCTTAAAAAGTTTTTTTAATTTACACATTTCTTCATTCCATTTCAAAATTAAACTGATTGATTTCAAATGTATAAGTGGTAAAGTTGTAATTGATTCAATAAGGGTTTCAAACCAATTTATAATTTTTTTATTCTTGGTATATTATAAGATTTCAGTCCAAATGACATAAGGAGTCGTGGTCAGGCAAAACAATTTGTTCACGGCACTTTTTTCGTTTTCGAGTCCTAGTACATGTTATTTTAGAGCTAACAGTCACAAAACATTTTAATCTGGAATTTTTTAGAAAACTGCCACAGGTTTTTGATGACAATTAAATGTAGAATAGAGAAAAGCCCAATTTTAAAAAATTCACAACACAAGTACATTTTTTATTTGAATGTAACTAGTTGGCAAAATTTTTAATATCAAAATTTTTTTTCTGATTGATATACAGTTAATTGCATTTTTATAGTTTATATATGTCTTAGCAATATCCTTTAAATAAAATAACAACTGTATAGGTGCAATTTTGCATTTTTATCATCAATTGTGAAATTTTATCACTTAGGGGATTATGTAATACTGTACTTAATACCATTTTCTCAATCCAATATATTTAAAGGGCATTGAAAAATTTCGAAGTTTCATACTTGCATTGTACGTGCAATAAAGGGATTCCGTTATTGCTCGAGTTAAGCTGTTCTCCGCTTCCACCTCTCCAATTAAACGCTTCTTCGTCACCTAGGTATTGTATACATATTCTGAAATTACTTAATGACCCAATATTCTCAACGCAAAGCCATTAAGAAAAATATTAAAGTTAATGCAAAACTAAGAGAAAAAAAAATCACAAACCTCCGATTAATTGATGTTCTTCTTCCAACACCAGCATAAGGACACAATTACCGGATCTACGGACCTCCACCTGCACCGGCCGGCACCAGGCACCTAGATTCACAGGTAGGGGGCGCTCGTTTCACCCGCAAACCGAGAGGCCGCTCCTTTTCCATCTGTATGAGCCTGAGCCTCTCGCACCTGGTCATCTTCCGATTCGAAACCTCGAAGACGCGGTTGCGCCTGATGGTCTCGGCGCGCTGCCTCAGGGCCTCATGGAACTCGCAATTCTCCACGTCACCCGGTGGGCCACTGTACTTACTCCTACCGGAGATCATCGGATTGACACACGTCGAGCTGTTGTGCCGCGGCGGGTCGCTCATGTCCTCGTTCGCTATTCCCCGGCTACAGGTAAAGAACCTCCTCGGTCGCGACCTTTGCGCGGGCCTCAACTCCTCGTACGGCCGCTCGAACGATCTGTCGTGTATTGGACAGCTGGAACGCACGTCATGCACGTGGAATTGTACGTGTGGACGAGTGAGTGTAGATGTTTATGTATCATAATTACGGTGCTGGCATGCAAGGCTCGGGGAGCGGTTTGGGCGTGCAGGCGCACATGCCAAGGTGGACGAGGGGGTCGGTGAGGGAGTCGGAGATGATCTTTTTGCAAAACACGGCTCCCGGTGGTATGTGCGGTGGCGGTGATTTCGGCTTGTTCGGCCCCGGAGTGAAGCAGATCTCGAGCCGCTCGGGCTCGCTGTAGATGAAAACGTCGCCCAATGTTTCCTGATAGCGCGGATCGTCCAGTCGCGGGTCGTTTTCACTTTGAAACATTATGTATAGGTAGACTCAATGATTCCATATAAGTAGGGTTATACGCAACTCAGAGTTCGTACTTGCATATCTGGTTGTACTTGTAGTTGAGGCGGCAGGTCTTTGGGTCCGGCAATGGTTTTTCCGACGAACCAAACAGGTACTCCCAAAAAGTTATTCGTTTTTCGGGTGGTGGAACGGCTGGTGGAGGAGGACAGTTGGTGGGTTTTTGTTTTATGACAACGGGTCGCGCTCCAAACTTGTACCACGGCTTCTTGATTTTTATCGGCTCGCCTGAACCAGTGAGACGACAAAAGTTGGGTTTTCCATTATCAATGGCGTGTACGTATCTATATGTTATACATGTAGGTGTCTGATTGCGGTACCATATCCTTCCTCCAAACACTTGGACGGCTCGCCAGTGTCGATGAATTGCGGACAATCCGGCACGCGTCTTCTGCAGGGATTCTCGGTGAGCAGCACATTGGATTTGCACTTGTTTGGTTGGGAATTGCTTTCCTGGGAGAAACGCGACCAAAACGATTTTCCGCGGAGACGCGGCGCAACACCAGCGCCACTGGTCCAAATCGAATTTGTCACGAGACTCGTTATAACGTTATTGCTCTGCAACGTTCCATTAGGTTAGCTCGAGTGCACAAACTGTTGAGTGTTCATGTGTTTGTATACTCACGCGAAAGAGTAACATGTTTTTAATTAAGTATTAATGCTTGAACGCTTGTATTACCGGAAAATTTTGTCACCTAAAACAAAAATACCGCGTATTTTTTATTCACATTGAAATTTCACACGGCCTGCAGGGGCTTCGATACTTTTTTGTTTCCATTTTTTTAAAAGTCGATAACAATACTATTCCAATTGAACATTTTTCGAAACTTTTGTTCGGACGACAAATAAAAAAAAAAAATAAAAAAAAAAAAAAGGTTGTAACATTTTTTCAAATACCAACCGTGTAATTTTTGCTTATTGGGTTATTACAATTATTTTCCCAACCGTGATATACATAATATACCCATTGTAGCATGTGTACGCGACGTGAATGATCAGAGGGGACGTTTTGGCAGAGAGGTGCAAAGCGCGGATCAATGGCCAGCTCGTTTGCGCGCTATATCTTCTCTCCCATATACATGTAGGTATACGCATGGATGAGATGCTTGCAGTTGATTCGATGAAGTAGGTAGGTATACGAGGGAGGAAACGGCGAGGCGAGGCCATCATCGCACATTATTCCGTGCAAACATCACATGGTATACAGCAGAGCGAGCATCACCTTCGTCATATTCGGATGGCTTGATACATGTAATGCAACATACATATACATGTATACGTATACCTATCGCACGTCGTCTAATCATCGGCTTGTTTGGATTTACCGGGGGCTTGTGTGTATACAAATACATGTAGTAGCCGCAACGGAGCTCATTGCCACTAATGAGATCGGCGTTGAGTTCGATCGGGGGGAGAGAAAAACGAAAGGCACCACTGAAAAATACACCCGTGTACAATAATATTATACAACACTTGCAGGTTTTTATAAGTGATAATTCATTACTTTTCAAACCTCGTACCTAATTGTGCTTTTTTTTTTTTCCTTTCAAAATACGTGGAGGTGACGTATACATATACACACCTGTGCAGATGATATATACTTATATATATTACCTATGTAGAGAGAGGGAGCAGGGTGAGTCCAAACACACACCTGCAGAAATAAGGAGAACAACGACGTGTAAGTATGTACAAAAGTATAATCAAGAGCACCCGGTTTTATTAGCGTAATGAGCTAGAGAAACAGCTAGGTGAAACTCCATCTCTAATTCGCCGAGGGGATGCTCACACACAGACACAATTCGAGATCTCTCGAGAATCCGAGAAACATATAAGTATATGTGTAGAGAGGGGGTGCTAAAGCTGCAGTAAGTCACTGCGGCAGTAGCCATCGGAGAAGGACGAGTCCGCCAACTTGTCCCTACCCTCCTTCGCATGTATACGCTCGCGTGCCCTTGTATACATATATATACGTGTAGGTGTATACACGTATAGTGTTAAGCGCGGCGGTGAGAAAGGGACGGGGTGTTTGCTCAAGACACGACAATTCATTACGTAATTGAATTGAATGAGGCCTCCGCAATCTCCGGCTCCTTCCTCTTTTTCCCTATACTCTATACCTACACGTACACTCTATATCGTTCGGTTCCCCAGTGGATATACAAATACTCGCTCCTTGTATCCTTTGGTTTCTTCTTCTACTTTTTTTCTTTTTTCTCTTTTCTTCTTGTTTTCCATATCATTCTTTTGTAAAAAAAAAAAAAAAAAAAAAAATAACCAAGTCCCAGTTTAACGACTCGAGCGCGCTTAAATAACAACGTTAACTTGTTTGCTTCTCCCTCGTCATTCGATCGCGCTTTTGCCGGTCATTTAGTTTCCAATGACCCCCCCTTGACCGCCGCTACTGGAAAATTAACGCGTCGATAATTTGCGATTTAACGAGGCGCGCGCCGTTGTTTGCTCGTTTCAATTAGTTCGCAGCTCTCTCTTTCTCTCTCGCGACCATAATATCGTTGGCGTATTCTTTGGATATATTGAAATCGAATAAATAAAGGAAAAACTGATCATCCCATATTCCAAACGGCATCCCCTGCTGTAAAGGCTCTTCGACCCTACATACCCAAAGTGTGTAAAAAAAAGGACTGCGCACGCAAATTTTTCCACAACGCAACGATCTCGAGGACCGACTCGATAAATACCTACAACTATCATGCGAACGCGCATTGTATACAGATATACCATAAATGTGCAAATATATAGCAAATCCCTTAGCTATATATATTGTGAATGGCACCGTGTGCCGTGGATACAGTACATATAAATACATGGATTGTTATAGGTGACTATATAGGAGCTTGTATATATATAGTATATACGTACGTATGGAAAGAGGGAGCGAATTAAACGATTAGTTAAACTGATTTCGAGTTAGGCGAATGAATAAGTAATCGGATTTCTCGTTAAGGGTAATCGCATTGCGCCCTGATTGGCTCCGTCTGGCCGCGTTATACGGACCGTATCCGACCACCCCTCCCCCCCCTCTCCCTCTTTGCGTTTCCCGTGCGCAACGGCCCTATACGTATATATATATACGTACACTGCGATCCGGCGTGTTTGCGCGAGCAATTACATTTCCAAACGCAATCCCATTTAAATATTGCCGAGTTTGGTAGCGGCAAATATATATACACGCGCACGCAAAGACGAGCGAGGAGAGAGACTCCATCCGCGCTCTCGTTGTCGGCAGCTGTTTTAAATGTAATTCGATTCGCCCTCCCACCACATCCCTAATGAGATAATTGTATTCTTACGTCTCTCTCTCTCTCTCTCTCTCTGTGATGTGTATACATACACTACGCGGGTTGTTATCGGCGAACCTTTGATTGTTAGAAGCGATCGGTTCTGGTGGTGTGTGGAAAGTATATAGTTTTATTTTATATCACCGGTACAAGCGTTGTACTCATGTCCTTTGTCCCCAATATCCACTGGACAAAAATGGAAGGTTCAACATTTTTCTCTCTCTTTCGAACGATCCCGCGGTATGTCGACGATTTAGGGCGCATTACGCGTAAATTACTATTATTATACGCTGGCAAAAGTGTATAGGATGGATTAACGGGAGCGGGCGAAAAGTCTTCCTCTCGACTCGGGGCCCTTTAAAACGACTATATACAAAATACGCTCCCGTATAGGCGTGTAAATCAATTTTATCGCCACGCGGAACTCCCTCTTGGTGAGCCCGTTGGGAAAAATATTTTTCTTTTTCTTTTCTTCTTCGCAGTATCGATTCATGCACGAGCAAACAATACACACGTGCCGTAAAGAGTTGGAACCGATGAGCAAACACATTTTTGCCCATATATGCTTAAATTCCCGAGGAAGGACAACTCTAACCGACAAACGCGTATGGGATATCACACGGGACTCGTTGTACATACAGTTAGGTGGAAGAAAAGAGCTGCACCAAGAGAGTGAGGAGGGAAAGGGAGGGTGGGCGAAGATGATAATGATATAACGATAAGAATGAGAGGGTCCGCGAGGAGCAGCAGGTGCGCATCAACGGGACGAACGAACGGTGGGAGAGGGCGCCTCCCCGAATCCACGACGGACCCGCCCCCGGTGGGCTGCGATTGGCGGGGGCGGCCATTGGTGCGCCGACGCCTCGCGCACCCATCAGGGACCACAGGAGGAGGCTCTTGTTGAGCGGAGGAGCGGGGGGAGGGAGCCGTGCGGACGCGTCGCCGGTGTGCATGGACGAGCCAGTGTCCCGGGCCGCGCGGCCAGCATGGAGCAGCTCGCCCAGTTCGTCTCGCAGAGTTTCGAGGGGCCCGCGAGCGTGATAGGCCGTGGCAGGCCGTTTCTTCACCAGTACCAGCAGCAGCAGCTACGTTACACCCAACGCCAGCATTTCCAGCACCACAAGGAACGCTCGTCGCCGATCAACCCGGAGTTGGGTGGCCAGCCACCGCAGGAGTCCACCGTTGATAGGCTGCGACAGCAGAAACACCAACTGGCCGCGATTACGCTCAGCGTGGCGCACCTCGTCGGCTCTACCGAGCGCGTTGAAGAGGAGGGGGAGGAGGACGGAGAGGAGGACGAGCCAGGGGGGGACCACGAGGACGAGAGGTCGGCGGAGCTACCAGAGCCGGCTGACCAACAATTGCGAGACGGTCAGTTGTTATACCTCCTTTATCTCTGTATTTTATCAATGACCCGATGATCTAATGCTTTTTATACACGTGTCGATTGTGCCATGGTCAAGTCAAATTTTTCGTACCGCCAGACCAACTAACTGCACATTTTACCTTCGTTACCACCTTTAAAATCTAAGACAGCTGGTATTCCTTTGTTTCGCTCAAATTATACACAAAGGTGACTCTGGTCTAGTCTTATGGCTAGTCCGAGTAGAATTCTTCGTGCTAAGCATGTAGCCGTTAAGTAGTACGAGTCGGTGATCGGTCGGACCCGGGCGATGAGACGTAGGTACGGTAGAGAGAGCAATAAGTATAGTATGATGGGTTGGTTGGTCGTCGTTCAGATGGAAAAGCCGAGATGGGCGATGCGGAGCGGCAGCCGTCCCCTGCGTTGAGCAAGCACCCGGACTCCCCGGAATCGTCTCTGCGGCTGCTGCAACCGGAGGACCTGTCGCTGGCTTCTAGACTCAGGGACGAAACGGCCCACCAACCGCCGACCAAGCCACCTGAGCTCAAGCTCTCGGTGCGCAAGCTGTTGGGCTGCACACCCTCGCCACCGCCCGTCAACGACACCGACCGGTCGTCCAGTCCCGAGGAGCGAGGCCCCAGTCCCAGACAACAGATCACGACCATCGCCAGGCCACCTCGGCTCATCCACGACGACGCCGCTACTTGCAGAGGTGAATGGACATTACATATACATTACTTTTTCGTTGGCTCAACGATAAGTGTGACAAATCTTTGTACCATTGAACCTAACAACGCATCTCCGCGAAGAGTAGGTGTATACCCCATATACTACAGCCACGTGTAGGTCCGGATAAATAAACTTGTACACGCGCTTCCGTCCATTCGTCTTGATCGATCAAATATTAATAACCGGCCGTAACATTGACCGCTACTGGACCCTCCGACCAGTGTATAACTGTACACGTGACATCGGCTCGTTTATAATTCAAGCGTATCGGCCAATAAAGCTCAGAAGCTATATTGGGGTGGGGGGCAAGACGGACCGCTCGAGGCTGTATATATACACTCCTCCCCCGCGGAGCCTTCAACCACATGCCCGGTCACATTTCCGAGGTCTCGCAGGTAGTAAGCAACGCGTGCACATGTATACACATATACCGATGGAAGCGAACTGCCGACACACGCTCCTCGCTTTCGATTTTCGCTCGATCCTTCCGTACGTCCGACGGATACATCAGCCGGACGCGCTCTTGAGATGCCTTTTTTTTTTTTTTCACTTTTGTTACAAGAAACCGATTGGATCTGTATGCTCTTCCAAAATTGGATCCTTAAAACGTCACTCTCGGGTGTACTAAACAGCCAATGCACATGGAGGGGGGGGGGATAAGGGAGTACATGTATAGCTCAAATGAAAGAAAAAAAAAAAAAAGGAATCTCTAAAAAGCCCCATAAATATAACACAGCGCGCTGGAAGGAGGAGAGAAAGAAAACGGGTGTCCGGCCACTCGAGCGAGGGTCAGTGTATGTTATGGCACGCATGCAGAAAGCCGTCCCGTTTGCCGGGAGCGTCGTAAATTCGTAAGATCGGCGGGCAAAGTGCTCCTTGGGCCCCCGCTTACGCACAGAACTGCCGCACTGATGTACACAGCCCCCCCCCCACCCCTCCCCCTGTCCGAGACGTGTACACTTTTCTCGCCTGGATTATTTATTATTTAACTTTCGGACCAAGGGTTGGGGAGGAGGGGGGGGGCAGCAGATTGCTTTTTGATTTGCGCTTAATCGGGAAAAGTTATGGCGCGCCGCGGAGGCGTTCGGCTCTCTCACTCTTAAAAAAAAGGGGGGGGTGGGCAGGGCGGGTCGCGGGCGCATATTAAACCATAAATTCAATGAGATCTTGCGACCAGGTACACGCTGTCGATTCGACGCTTCGTTTCGTCACTTATCCCTGTTTTTCTTCTTCGATGACTCCCACGTACCCGCATATATATACATATAAATAAGTTTAGGTATACGATCGATCCAACAAAGTAAGTAAGTACATTAAATTCCTGACTATATTACGAGCTCGGCCATGTAGATTTTCGCCCCGTACAAGCGGCGCGGGATAATACGCTCCCCTACACAGTTATACGTATATACATTAAGCAATCCCCGTTTTATAAACTGGTCCGTTTACCTAATGTATTGCCGGCGGCGCTTACCTATTTAGCGCAGTATTAAGTGATACACAACGGTGCATTTATCAGATTTTCATTTCCATATAGTGGAGCAAGGGTGACACAACGAGGAGTTAAATCTCGGCTTCCTTTTGTATCGTTAAGAGGGGGGGGGGAGGAGGAGAAAAAATCTCCGAGTATTAGCAGTAGATGGGTGACTTGCGCACGCGGAGGTATACATGTATACAACAAGTACACGACACATGGGGCCAAGGAGAGATGGATCGAGTCGAAAAGTCAAGGGGGTGGCGAGAGAGCGAGTACGTGTGCCTGCGTCCATACATACGTGTATACTATGTGGGTAATCGAATTACTGACCCCTTAGAGGCGAGTGTGATTGCGTGCGTGGGGTTTTCGCGTCGATTTCCCACTCGCCCCCTTTTTTTCTCTGCTCTCTGGGGCTACCACCCCCTCCTCCCTCCCTTTCTTTCTTACTTGCTTGTTTTCGTTTTATTATGTATTTATGGGCAGTTTGACGCTTTTGTCGTACACGCGCGTGCCCTTCTGATGCGTGCGATCGTGGCCGAAACGTGTACTTATCAATAGTATATATATATATCGACAGAGAGTGTGGCCGTTATTTCAATTGATTGAATTTTCGGAGGTTTTCCCCCTTTACACCCTGTGTTGTTGTTGCTGTTGAAACTATGATTTTCGCCCTAAGAATGATTAATTCGTATTTCTTTTATCAAGAAATTGTATGGGTATATATGCGCGATTATTCCAGAACGCGCCTTGAATTTTTCGAGTGGAAACAGGAGAAATGTACTCATGTTCGAGCTCATGTTTGAAAAATGAGCCGAAAATTCCAAGGTGTTTCGCAAAAAGCACGTGTGGTAATAAAACTGCGGAACGTGATGGGGACAAAAAATTTATTGAAAATTCCGTGGGACTCATACCACAGATCTCGTATTTGCTTTTTTTTTCAAGTAGCGGTTTGGGGCAAAAATGTTTCTAAATTTTTCGAAGGAGAAAAAAAAAAGACACAACCAACGCGTAATCCGATTTTCCTTGGTCACAAAGATTGTTTTCCTTTTCTCGGAGTGAAAAAAAAAAAAAAAAAAAAAAAAAAACCTTTGCGCAACAAATTATAATCCGCGTGTTGTAACTCGTGAATCTCATCCGTCCCCCTGTCGGTGCTCTCGCGCGAAGGGCGAGCAAAAAAAATTACTACAGACACAAAACAACCATAGTGGGAGAGAGAGAGAGAGCACCAAACACGAGGACGCGGGGGATGTGCGACTCTATAATTTGCAATGCACACACACACACATACACGAGCCTGCATGTCTATAGCATTTATAGTGGGAGAAGAAGGAATAAAGCTAGCTCTAAACCACCGCGCATATGGGGTTGCGTCCGGAGGGGGTAGCGCGAGCAGATTGGATTACGATAGGTGTCCGCTAATTGATTAAAACCGTTTCCTACGCCTCCCCCCCTTTCCCTACGTCTCTTTAATTCGTTCGTTCGGTTTTACTCCGCCTACGCATGGATTGTACATGGGGACTCATGCACGCGTGTACATTTAAATGATGCGAGACGCGTATAATTCGAGAGAAGGAACCATACAGCCGAGATTTTTGTTTTTATCTTGCAGGACTTTTTTTTGCTCGATTAAGTGCGTACGTTTCTAGCTCACATCACTATACCGTGTGTATATATATATCACCGCCTTTGTCGCTATTTCATTTACTCAAAGTGGAATGGATATACTTTCACCCAGTTGAATTCGTTCCGTTTCATTAATTTGCACTTTTGTTTGCTGGGTTTTCCTTTGCTCTCTCTCTCTCTCTCTCTCTCTCTTGGGTGGACAGATTTTGATCGCTCCCTTTACTGGGTGTTACACTTTAGCTCCCCCATCGCTGCCCAAGAGTGCGATTTGGTTGTTACTTTGAATTTTTTTTTCAAGTTTTCAACAAAAAACGTATTTTTTTTTTTTAATTATTTTTCTAAAGTCATACGATTAGGAATTGACTATTCACATTGAACTCTTTAGGAAAAAGATTTTTAGTCTTGTTTTGCAAGTATGGTTTTTTTTTTTTTTTTTTTTTTTTTCATAAAATTGATAATGCATGAAATTGATGTGGAAGAAACAATTTATTTGTCACATGCTTGGCCTCGACTTAATTACAATTTCACCTCTTACGAGTTGGTGTTTAAATTCATATACATGTTTGGTTGATTGCTCGATCGATTACTTACACCCGTGTGGTACAGTGGAAGTAAAACAAAAAATCGACGTACATACACAAGTAAAATCAAATTGAAATTGCATGAACGGTAACATAAAATGAGAGTATGAAATTTTTTGAAAAATAGCTGTAAATGATATGGTGCGCACCGATGTGAGCTTCGCGTCAACTTACCGGCCGGAAAAATGACAAAGCGGCCCCGGACAGCATCCAAACAAACAAAAATCATAACCGTCGAAGGATTCCTCTCCATCTACTCCTCGGTAACATGACTAAGATCATGCTCGTGATTGTTGAGCTCGTGGTACTTGACAAAAGTAAGCGAGCACTTGGTGCAGCGATAGTTGTGCACGACCTTCGCGTGGGCGACGAGTTGGGTTTTGAGCTTAAAGGTTTTCAAACACTTGTCACACTTGTGGGGCCTCAGCATCATGTGGTCCAACCTGTGCCGCGTGAGATTCCTTTTGTCGCTGTAAGCCCGCGAGCACATGTCGCACCTGTACGGCTTCTCGCCCGTGTGGTTGCGCTCGTGCACCCCGAGGGTCGTGTTGTTGCTGAACACCTCGGAACACACTCGGCAGACACGCGGGTTTTTACTGGCGTGGGCTCGCTCGTGACTCGCGAGTTTGCGCGCGGTTATGAATTTCCGGGGACACTCGTCGCAACCGTACGAGAACGGCACCCCCGCGTGTATCCGGTTGTGCATGGTGAGCTGGAATCTTGCGGTGAACGTTTTCGAGCACTCGTCGCAGGTGTACGGCTTTTTGTCGGTGTGCACCCACACGTGCCTCTCTACGCCCCTTTTGTCCCTGAAGGCTCGCGAGCACACGTCGCAAGCGTACGACTTGTCGCTGGTGTGGATCAGCACGTGCGACCTGAGGCTGCTCTTCGAGTAGAAAGCCCGCGAGCACGTGTCGCAAGTGTACGGCCTCTCGCCCGTGTGTATGCGCTTGTGGATCTTTAGGTAACATTTTCTAGCAAACGTCTTGAAACAGACCTCACAACTGTTCGGTGACTTGTTGCGGTTACCTTTGTGACCCTTGAGCGTGGGTTCTTCCAACGAACCTGCACCTTCGGACATTTTTGTTTCGACAAGTAATATAATTATACACCTGAAATTTCATTACGAGAGCGATTAGTTTTGTTGTTACACGAATTTTTGCTCAACATCGTAAATTAATCATGTTTTTCATAGACTTTGGTACACGGTTAATTGGACCTACTTGTTTTTATTTTCTCATGATTAAATTGTCGTCTATTTCGCGCCAATTGTAGGAAGATGCGTGTATTCCGTGTAGGAATGCAAGGAAATTATATCAAAAGGTATAGCAACGACCCAAGGCATATATTGCTTTGCATCTTACAACTTTTATTTATTTAAAAAAAAACATTAAAAACAACACTTTAAACTGTTATTTAAGGTAAGAACTGGAGTTTTCTGTTAATTTGTCAGCCTACGCAATCACTTTGAAAAATACTTTTAGATTCTTATCTAGCACAGGAGTTTTTCACTTATCTTTTGCTTTAATCGCTTAAGAGTCATGAGCTATTAGTGGTTTTGTAATGGAGTTATTGTTGAAAACCTCAATTTCTACCTTTTTAAGATTGTTTAGAATATTTTTGGGTTAAGTTTTGGCATTTTTACCATTATTTATTATACTATATGTGTATATAAAATGATTATTTGACAGCGCTACAATATCATGTTTCTACGTAAAGTAAATTACCAATAGAGACACTCTGAAAATTGAAAAACTTGTCACCCTAAAGTAAGAATGAAAATCTAATTCTCAAGAAAAAAACTATATAACTTACTTTGAACAATTAATATAATCGTTTTTTTCTTTTGGTGACGGTGTTGTACATAGCACAAATAAATTTGTTAGTTGAGCGGCTGGTATTTCACTTCATTTTGATTCTTGGCTTTAAAAGAGTGATTTTTGTACCAATATTTTTCATAAAGCTCGAATCGCGTCTTCGTTCCTCAAAAAAAGTAAGCATGCAAGAGGTAATGGTGATTGTGGCATTGGAAGGGGACTATTCAGTGAGTAACATGAACGTAAACTATCGATAAACTATCGATTAAAAAAACTTCGAAAGTTTGTTAAGTTTAATTTCAAGAAAAAAAATTACCGTAGATCAAGTAACTGTTGCGTTGTCCAAATACCTTCGATGCCTTACCTGCCCGTAAAATCAATTATGCTGTTAGTTGAGTAATATGCGATGCCGCGTGTTCTGCTGAAAATGGAGAAATTAATTTTCAAAGGCTCGTAGCACTGGAGCTAAATAAATCCGTACGTACCGCAAGTATGTTGATTATATACTGCTATAAAAAGGTCTTGACAAGATGTGACAAAAATCGTTTTTTCATTGGAAAATGGAAAAAATTCAGCAGTAACATTACAAAAACAATCTCTCGCAGTGCCACGTATTTCTATAGCGACAAAAGAAGTACAAAATAAGCAATTTGTGCGTACGCATGCACGTATAAACTTAGACTAATTATCAGCTACTCGAGTCACTCATTAACGTTTAAGGAGTAAAGGGGGGAGATGATGTTATAATTTCTATCTCTCTCTCGCGCTCATTAAAAACGATAACGTAGTCCATTTGTACAGTCCGATCTTTGGCGGGTGATTCAATTAAATGTAAAATAATAAAATAAAATGGTTTAATACTAATAACGATGATTATAACATTATCAAGCGAATCCAAAAAAATTGTATTGAAAATTGTACTGTACAATTTAAGCATGTTGAGCAAAACCAATCAGAGAACAAATTAATCATTGGACGAGATGTGTCTCGTAGAACTTTTTTCGATGGATTTGTTCGGTCGATGTTTGGGATTGAAATTATTTAAACACACATTGTTTATGAGTTTTTATCGTCGGGAACTGTATCTATAAGAAATTTCATAATAAAAAATAAGCAAGGACGAGAGCTCAAAAGTTTGAGACCAAAAACAAACCATGTCACGAAAAATACTCAAAATTTCCTTCTTTAGGCCTACATCTATACGGAAAAAAAAAAGAAAAGTACAGTAATTCCATTCTGCAGATGGAAGGTATTTAAACACACTCGATTGTAACTTGATGGGCTCTCGCGGCACTCTGGTACAAGTTATATACCCAGATATCACGGTTCTTTCGTCGCTCGAAGCACTTGATTTTTTTTCTTCGTACACCCTGAATATACATATATGTAATATAGCCTCCACCGAGCAAAGTAAAGATTCACTCGCGCAAAGCACACTTCTCTGGTGCAATGTACACAGGCACTTTAATAAAACTTTGACGCGTTAAAGAGTCATCAATTAGGGGCCGGCGATTAATTAACCGAGTGTCTCTTTGACTCGCGGCGATGCGAACGAGCCGAAATACATACACGTAAACTATACTCATGTAAATCACGCTATCTTACAGCTGCAAGTGCAAAAGAAGGAGAAAGCCGCGCGAATAAACGGCCAAAAGTTGGGAGTTGACTATAGCGGCACTTACTTTGGCAAATGAAATTACTTTGCGCGAGCAAAGGCACACGCCTTACCCCTAAGTAGGTATACCTTCTACACACGTAAACCTATCCTATGTATATATATATATAGCCATGCTGTGGCTTTTCGTAGACGCGACGTATATTACATCGGGGATAAGGCGTCGCTTGCATACGAAAAAAGGGGAGGCTTTTGATGTCGGCACCTAACGAAGCCCTCTGGTAATCCCGTAGACTCGCACTCCATTATCGAGCTCCAACCGCGGCTGCTGACGCCGATTCATTGGCGCGAAACTGAACGGATGCTTTTTTTTCATTTGTCACGGTCACACACCATTGTTGAAAAACTTGGCGACGCGACGTCTCGGTACAGTAGTAAAAACAAAAAAATAGAGGGATGGGGCTGATATCGGGCAATATCGACGACTCCGGAGGGTATATATATCGTATAACGCAAGCGTTTTATGCTGATGCGCCTCTGGGTGGTGTCGCTGATGGCGCGTTGAAAGAAATGAGCCGTGAAGCCAGGAGTATATAGAGATTCGGAAGTCGAGGCTCCTCCTCTTCCATCTGCTTTTCCTTCCCTCCCCCTCCCCTATTCCCGAGGGCGTGAATTACGAGGCTCTTCGCTTTGGGCTCAATTTCTTTCTCGGACCTTTGAATCTCCCGAGGACGTTTGTAAGTTTCGGGGGCGGGGGCCACGGAGCGATTGGATTAATCTTCGGGGGAGGAAAAAAGAGGTACCTAGTATAATGACGAGAATTGTGTAGACATTGCAGGTGGCGCGACAAGCGGCCGGGCGAGCTCGGGCGGTGGAAGCGGCAGTGGGAAGCAGCGGAGGTCGCGGACGAATTTCACGTTGGAGCAGTTGGCCGAGTTGGAGAGGCTGTTCGACGAGACCCACTACCCGGACGCTTTCATGCGCGAGGAGCTGAGCCAACGGCTAGGGCTGAGCGAGGCGCGGGTGCAGGTCTGGTTTCAGAACCGGCGCGCCAAGTGCCGGAAACACGAGAGCCAACTGCACAAGGGTGAGTGTGCCGTGTACTCACAGTTTGTTACAATTTTTATCATGTAAATATAGGTATGGTTATAACACGCCCCGGTGAGCGAGGGACATTGAGAACGATCGTTATTGCTTCTCACACGAGCTTAACTGTATGGCTGCAAGTTTGAGACTCCATTTATATATACGCATCCTTACTGCTGAATATATCAATTACACAGAATCGATGAGGCTTTAAATTATTTTTATGATGATTCGAGAGCAGAGCTTTACAATAACTTCAAAGATTATCTTCTTCTCTTGGGTATACAGATTTTTCTGACAGATATTGCTCGGGAGTTGAAAACGTTTTATATACCGGTCTAATAAGCTTTTGTTGAGTCGAGAAAAATATACTTATACTGCTCGGATCAAAAGTTAACAAAATTTTTCCAAGCTCAATTTACCCGTTAAATCGAGAGTCTTTAACGATATTGCACTCGCCACGTACCGTTTGAAAGCCTTTGATCGATTCGATTTGTTTTACCGCGTGTACTTGTATCATTTCCGACTCTTCTCTGTCGGTGGTAAAACTATGGCGGTAATGAACCAAATCTGCTTGAAAAATTCCTATCCATCAAAATAAAAAATAAAAAGTAACAAGACCAGATTTCATCGGCTAACCGTTGTGTTGAAAAAAGGGGGTTTGCAAAATACTCACCAACAAAAAACATGATTTTTTTTTTTCCTTATCTTCTCGAGACACAATAAGCCCTCGCGCATATTATATTCGAGGTGGCACTGTTGTATGTGCGATTCCAGGCGTGCCCAGCGGCAGCATGGTCCTGGCCCCGCGCAGTCCACCAACGAGCCTCGAGGCGTGCCGCGTGGGCCCATACCTACCGGGGCTCCGGCTACACCACCCGCAGATCCAGCCAGGGTCGAGCAGCGCGGCGGCAGTTGCAGCGGCGGTGGCGGCCAGCTCGGCCTTCGACCCCGCGGTCCTCCACTACGCCGCCGCGGGCGGCCTCTTTTGTCTGCCCCACGGGAGCGGCAGCCACCACCCGGCCCCGATGGCCGCGGGTACCGGAGGCAACGGCTCGAGCGGCCCCAGCTCCGCGCACCCGCTCGGTTTGGCGGCGTCCCTGGCTGCCGCCGCCGCCACGAGCAGGTCCAAGAGCAGCAGCATCGCCGACCTGAGGCTCAAGGCCAGGCGGCACCAGGAGGCGCTCGGGTTGGAGAGGCCGGCCTAGGCATCCGCCACTCTCCAATGCATCGGAGTACGTATATTTGCCCAGTGGACGAGGATCGTTGATCTGTGTATCGAGTGTTGGGAGCTTCTCTAATGCGGAGTCGTGCAAAGCGAGGATTTGTACAGATGAACAATAAGTTAAGCGTCCTGTGTTGTCATCGTCGTACGCGTGAGAGTCCGTGTTTTTCTTTGTACAGTATATTCTATTACGTATGAGTTGGGGCTTACCTTTTTCCCCCCCCCCTACGAATGTTTTAGATGCAACGTGTATACCTATGATACGCAACAACAACGTTGTACGATTATTTTCGAAAAGTGTGTCTAAATCATGATGGGAAAAGGTAAAAGTAACGCTATTATAAATAAATATATACGTGTACAGTGTGGGTAATATTTATTTAGGTGTAGGTACTGTGATCAACAATAGCCGCGTATTATATAAATATATGCTTATCGTTGTTTCGCGGCGTTACGATAAAGTATTATTATTATTATTATTATTTATGGCGCGTTTAATAAATCGACCTGTTGCCAAAGTGTATCTAATAAGTATCTCATATAATATATAAATATAAATAATCCGAGTGTACATTGACTGTAGGTGTAATTCAATTGAAGCTGTGGACTTTGTAACATACAAATAAACTTTGAAAAAGTATTAGCTGCTGAAACAGTAAGTTCAAGCAATACCGTGCATTTATTTCCCACGAGCGCACGTCTACCACGATTGGGGAACAATAAAAATATCCTTGTAAATTAACGTATACATAATATACACTGTAACTCGAAATTAAAAAAAAATGAAAAAGAAAAAAAATAAAGCCAAAGTAGTTGAGAAGAAAAACAACAGTAAAAAAATTGTCTGGTCAATCGAAACGAAACCCCGCACCCTGTATCCTTACAATTTTTTAAACAACCGACCGATCTTCGAATGTTATCTTGCTGCATCAAAAGTACATACAAGAACAAAGAAAACGAGAGATCTGCCCATTTCGGTGCAGAGGACGCGAGAGACATCAAGAGCGCAGGAGCCAAGCAAACGGAAACATTTATCCGTACGTGTGGTACGTGGTGTGTGTAGGTACAGTCCGCGATGATGAAAAAGCGGATGATTCAGAGGGTAGAGGCGAGAAGTGGACCGTGGTCCGTGCAGGCATCGGCCAGAGATACACGTATATATACACACGGGGCGATGGGTGTACCAAGTTCTCTGTACGGGTATATATGTATGTACATACCAGCTCGGCAACAACGAACGGGGCGCTAATGCAATAACGGGGCACGGATAAATCAAGCGTCGTCCTGATGTTTATACTTGTACGTGTGTCTGTCTGTCCGTACACGTAGTTATACAACTGCAGAGAGAGAGTCTCTCGCGTAATCGCGTTACTCCCGTCATCCCTCCACCTCCTACCGTACCACTGCTCCTTCGCTGCCGTGCCATCTTTTTGTCCCCGGGGTACCGTTACGCTGTATCCCAAGTATATACATGTACAGGTCTGGGTATGGGTGTACCTTGGTGCTGTTGGCCCAGGTCGCGACATTAATCCTACGTCCCATTTTCCCGCGGAATCACCAAGTACCGTCCGAGCACTATTGCTTACCGGTTTTTTTTTTTTCCAATTTGCGGACACTGGATTTGTTTTATTTTCACCCTTCCCGGGTCTCACCCGTGTGTTTTTACTTTGATTTTCTTTGATCCGACACCGATGATGAGTGCTTTTTTTTCTGCTGGGTGTCGTGGAACCGATTATGTATAATCCACGGGATTCTCCAAGTACACCATTTCCGCAATGAAAATGAGGGAGATAAAAGAACAACACCAAGGAAGGAAGTGGTTGTTCACTTTATTACCGCGAGAGCGGCTGCGAATCCGAGTGGAAGGGCGAGGAAATAAAAAAAAGAGGACGTCTCGGGTGAGTGTAAAATAAAGAGATTCGGGTCGAGGGGGGGGGGATCGCTTTAATCCTGCAGAGTTTTAAGAAGGACCCTCTTTCTTTCTTTTTTATCTCTAGTTATTATACAGTCCTTCGTGGCAGGAGGTGGGTCGCAATGGGCTCGCAAATTGGCTGTCGTTTGTCGGAGGGGTTGTTCTAACCTATAGAGGGATAAGAGCTACGGAGGAGGAAGGATTTTTATCTTTGTATTGTACCGCTGATATACAATGCGTATCTGCACAAGATGAGTTGAGAAAAGAAATCATCGTCACCGCGTTAAAAGCACCGATTCAATTTGGGCTGCACATGCATATATACATATACTATAGGGAACAAGACGACCCGATGAGTATGCACTCTCGTGTTATTTCTCCCGTCAACCGGAATAAAAAGGGTAGGGGGATGGGGGAAGGGTGAGGATATTTTAGTGTATACGCACAGTCGTGGTGGGAGCATAACTGCGAAATAATGTGCCACGGGCGCATCATCAATTACCAGAGAGCGAAAGACACACGAGCCGGCGCGCCGGCCGGCCGGTATATAGTGTATACAGCCGTAGGGTATATGGTTGTTTCAGCCTTGGCTCCCCGCGTTTGCGGCGACCGCAAACACCCGTATGGTTCTCAGATTTATGACGATTTGCGCTCATTTAAATCAGCTAGCCTGTTCCCTCCTAATGACCAAATATATGTGCATAACTGATGCTGCCGCCGCCGGTTTTTCAGCCCTTTAATATCACTTTTTCGAGTCTTTGAACACTTTGATTTCCTCCAAACGAAGAAGATTGATTTACAAGCTGTACGGTGGCCCAGGAGTACAATAACAGTGTGTTCGTTCACTTGCAGGAACGAGACAAACGTCTTTGATCGAGGACCATAATATCCATGATGCCGGGCTGGGAGATTCATCACTACGGTTGATATGGCTGCTCGTTCTAGCTGTACTGGTACATACACTTGTAGGTGGAGGGGTGTACGTATAGTTGCGAATAATTGAGCGCTACCATGGCCCGTGATTTAGATCTCGGTCGGACAACGCGTCAAATACAACGCGGGGGAGATGTTTGCATATTTTGGTGTTTTCAAGAATAATCTTTTTTTTTTTTTTAGTGCACGATATGTTGCGGTGCATTGAAGTCGGAATCCGCGGTAACGTCATTTCTGAACAAAATATTTCAAGAAAGTAGTTACACCCCAACATTTGGATTTCTTTAACGACAAGTTATCACAATCGAGGTACTTATATGTGTTATTTTTTCGGCCAGAAACTATTTTACCGTAAACTTTGTGTCGTTGTTTTTTCCCCAATCATCGAGCACCAAAAGTAAAGTAAAGAACTACACAGGTAACTCGTGGAACGTTGTCTCCCTTTTGTTAAGTTATATTCTTACCTCCAGTGTCTTCTCCCTTGTTATTTAGGTATGGACGCGTAATGTAATAGATTAACACAAAAGATCTCAATTACCATAATTTATTGGGGGTACAAAGCAGTTAATATCAATATGAGGACTGTAAGGAGATATCGAAATAGCTTCAAAGTCAATTCCAAGCACTAATTGCAAATATCTGTGGGTGTGGCGACATCAGCGAGAAAGAAGTAAAGAAACGATGCACAGCCGGTCAGGGGAGTGAAAACTGCAGTTTATATACGAGAGAAGGCGATAGAGGAGCGAGTACACATACACAGGCTCGCCCCTCAGTCGGATATATATCATCGCCTGGCAGTTATGTCCGTCATGAATTTTGGATTATCCTCGGATTAGATTAAGGGGCGGAGAGGATCCTCCTCGGCTCGCTCGCAGGCGGACCAAATCAGTCAGCCGCTCTCTCTCTCTCTCTCCAGTGCGCGCACACACACACATACCCGTACACGGAGCGCGCTGTCGCTGTAAATCAGACCCGCGATCCTCATGCAAACTGCAAGCGCCTCCTACTCTTTTTTTTTTTTTTTTTTTTTTTTTTACTAGGGATGAAAGCTGCCACCCCGTCATTTACAATGTACACATGAAAATTGGATAGGCCAGTCGATGCGTCGAACTTTGTAGAGAAAACTATTTCGTTCAAGCGAGTACTTACTAACTTGCAGAAGGTCCGTACATGTTTATACCGTCTTTAAACGAGGAGCTAAGCGCCATCGGCGTAGTTGGGTGATCTCGACTGCGCGAGGGAGGAGAGAAAAAATAAAAGTATACGGGGAGTAGGGCGAGGGGGGTTGTACACACGTTACGCACCATTACCGCACCTGTCCCTCCCCGTACGAGCAAAAAGAGAGAGAGAGAGAGGGAAGAGCCGAGGAGACCGGCTAATGAAGCGCCGAAGAGAAGCAATCACTTAAGGAGCCGACAAATGCGGAGCTTACGTTTTACGGTCGTGCGTGGGGCTGCTACGGTGCAAGGGGGAGAGGAGAGAGCCCATCGCGTCGATTTCGGAATTATTCAATGATCGTTTCGGACCGACGCTCTCTTCCTCGGGAATAAGTATTATTGGTGCTGCGTGGACGATTTGCCCGGGGAAAAACAGCTGCGAGTCGAGTTTTATACGACGACGATGATTTTTAATGGAAATTCGGTCGACGTGCATTTACGTCTGAGGAAGTTTTTTTTTTTTTTTTTTTCGGGGGGAGTAGTTAGTAAATATTTTTATGAACATTCGGTTGGTTTCGTTTCATATTTTTTTTTAATTTCGCGCTGATATTTAACTTTTTTCACCCATTACTTTTATAATCAGTGAGAGAGTTTTCTAACTGATGATATTTCTATTTATATTGTCATGAAAGTGGGCTCAAACAAATCTAATTTTCCATTATTTTCACAGCTTCTGCCATAAGACGATAATGCAATAATTTATCAAGGAAAGGAATACAATAGGTATTTATTAAAACGCACAAATTCGTTATTACTGTCAAGAATGGTTTTTTATTGTTTTTTTTTTATTCCTTTTTTTTTTTTAGAAATAAAAAGCGTCAAATTAACACATTAAATTTTCAAATAAACTGTCTCTAACAAAAATATGTTCTTGTTTTAAAAAGTGTGTTCATCTGAAAAATATTTATCATTATTATTATTATTATTTTTTTTTAATTCAAAACTGGCACAGTTCTCATGATTTTCCTGTGCAATTGTCTTTTTTTGTAATAATCGTTCAGTTTGCGCGAACAATTTTTTCTTCTCATATAAACGTAAACTCGTAGTGTTGCGATTGAATACTTATTTAATTTCAATTATGAACATCTTTTTACTTAATTTTCTTTTGAACTTGATACTACGCATTTTAAAGAGAAACTATCAGTACTTTCAGAAGCTTGACAAGTTTTCGTGCTAATTTTACGTACACGAAGTAAAAAAAAAAAAAAAAAAAAAAAAAAAAAAGTAACAAATGAATAATAGATACCATCTTCCAATCATCTAAGGATTCGATTTGACTAATTTTTTATATTTTCGCTAATTCCCTCAACACTCCAATCGACCGTCACACTTATCCTTTTGGCAAACAAAATAAGATAAGGGAGGAAAAATTGTTGGTTTGAATCGGAGAGTTGGATGAAACAAATGCTGATTAGAAATTGCTAGCTGGAGTTTGCAAGACATTATTAAACTGGAAAATTAAAAAGCTTCGGGTTTTAGAGGTAGAAGCGCGAAAAAACGTAGTTTATCCTAATTTGTAAACAGAAACAAGGCTTAACGATTTAGGGATGGGAGTACATCAGGTACAAGGAACAGCCCTTTTGGATCTCGTTCTCAATAATTCACAGCATACGTATAAATAAAAAAATAAAATAAAAAAAAAATAATTATAAAAAAAAAAAAACAATACCTTTTCTATATATTTCTTTCTCTATATTTACTCTATAAGTACCTATATTTTTTGTTCATACTCTATTCATTTTAAACATATAAATTATTATGCTACTCTATGGGGTCTTAACAAAAAAGAAAATAAAAAATAATTAAAAAAATTACTTTAACTAAAATCACAGAAACACGATTATTTATGTATTCCAAGAACGAGAACCGGTTCCTCACTCTGTCTGCACAAACGTTATCATTAAAAGATTAATGCACGCCATATATTATAATTACAATATAGTATTAATTAAGAAACAGTCATTTAACCACGTTTATGGCTCAGTCTGTTACACTAGTCTCATACAACAACAACAATAATAAAAATACAACATTATACTCGTGTGCTTGTCGTTTAATTATTCACACACGCTTTTGCATTATTCAAACATTAATCCTAGCACTCACGAATATATAAATATATATTTATGTATACGAAAAAAAAAATCTTGAAATTTTTTTAACCCTATGCTAATAAATCTCACACACTATTCCCCCTTTGAACCATAATAATTTTTAATATAAGATATTCTTTATGTATAAATAGAGGATTTTACAGCATTTTCACGTACACGTACAAAACTTGCTTTTTTTTTTTTTTTTTTACTTGACTGAGTTTTACTTTTTACATAGGAGCCTGCTTTGCATCGAAAGAAAGCCACATGTTAAGCACTACTATGTATTTGAAATTCCCTGCAAGAATCAAAAGATGTTCGATGGAAATAAAAAAATTTCCTGTGATCATTCGTTACGTTACTTATTTACTAACTCGACGTCTGTAAAAAAAATAGAGGAATTTCGTAAAGTTATACATAAACTTGAAATATTTGTAAAAACTTTGTTTTTCTATATTCATTTTATAAAATTCAAGGTAAAAATGTATTTGCAATCTGAAAACGGTTCTTGGCGAGATACATTAGACATGATTAAATCATTAACATCGAAAGGGTTTGTTTAATTGCAATCGGACTTAGGAACTATATGACAAGTATATTATAATACAACATCGATGGAAAATCGATAATCTTTGACCCGCGCGCGTTTGGTCAAAAATGCAAAAAATAGAACAATATTCGGTTTTCAATTACGTTTTCTATTATTACAAGTTGCGTTACATACATTTATACACAAATATGGCGGAAAGCTACGTAACTGTGCGAGACACATTTTAAGTTTTCGTATGTACATTATAACAATGTTGATACTTTAAAAATGAAATAAAAAAAATAAAAAATATAAACAAATTAACATTAAAACCGTATGTATATTATTTTACTTATTCGTAAGCTGCCTAGGATTAAAAAAAAACATGTGGCTTTACAAATACGACGTTATAACTGGCTCTCAAGTAATATAAAAAGTAGTATATCACAAAAATTAGGCGCAGACAGAGTTAGGAAAGGACCAGTTTAAAAAAAGAAGGGATATCAGATCTCTTGGCAATTTTTAATGCCGAAAATTCGAACACTGGATCGATAGGACAGACGCGAAGCACTTGTTTTTTTCAAACTATTTAATTTGTTCGTGATTTTCGTACTTGTCATACAACGATATAAGTACTTTATTACAAAATTATTTAATACTATGTAATGCAAATTACGTAATGCTGCCAATCAATACCTCTAATATACACTGTCTTGTGTGCTCCAACTTGCAATCTCCATCCGATAAATTAAACTTGTTTATAAACTTTTCATTTGTATGCACAATAATGACTCATAGACATCCAATTCTTAAGGCAAAAAGATTAGCGCTTACCACGTAGTCATTACTTGTCAACTCTGGTAAGATTGAAAAATTAAGATGAATACATTCATTGGGTTGAACGAATTTTAAAGCAGTTTCGTTCAGATTTTTTTTTCATACACAGTGAAATCCTTACTGAGTATCTAAGTTTTTCTTGCATGATGCTTTTTTCAATGATTTTATGTGATAATGACCTTTTATTACTGTAATATTGTTTTTGACAGACTCACTACATATCGGTTCGAGTGAAATTCCAATGCTCTTTACAGATAAAACGTTTTCTGTGAGTCTAAAACAATAAAAGGTATTTATTTCAGTTGTGCAATAAAAAATCACCAAGTTCCATAGATTTCACGTCACAGCTCGAAACTAATCCCACAATGTGATTTTTATTAGCAGGCATTTATTTGCACGATCCTTAAAAAAAAAAAAAAAAAAAAAAACTTTATAAATTTTATCTAAAAAATTACTTATATTTACATTAATACAATTTATATTCACAATGAGAAAAAAAGTATTAAAATAATGTACACATATATAGAAAGAAAAATGATAACAATAGCGTCTGTACTGGTTTGTGAAAAATTTCTTATCCGATTGCGATAAATAACGTAACGGTATCACAAAAAACAGTTGTCAATTTTCGGCGCACTATGAATAAAATGGCACTTAATGTGTTTAAAGTATAGTTTTACAATTTATGAGGTACAAATACTGTACGTTTCAGAGTCTATATTATGAAATTAAAGTCTATGGAATAGAAAATTTGAGTGATGAAATGTATTGCAAGAAAAAAAAAAAAAAAAATTAATAAGTGCAAGGATATAAGATTTGGTTTCGCATTTCACGAGGTAAAAAAATGTATATTAACGGATCGTCAAGTAATCAGCGAGCATAATAACGTGAGATCTATACCTACTGTTGAGTTAATGAAGCCTTTTTTCGTTAGCTAAGCTACGTGTAGATGCCAACAATTTGTGTTTCATCGTTTCAATCGTGTTGCGTTACTGTTTTCTCTACAATGAAGGTTTTAACACTTGACAGTGTTTCAGTTATAACTTGAGTGTTTTCATGACAAGTTAGTTATTTGAATTAAAGTTGTGATATTTATTCACTGAAATTTGAAATATACGTTTTTGTAATCACTAAGAGTGAAGAATAACCTAGACATGTGAATTTTTAGCAGCAAATAAATTTTCTTTGCTTGATGTATAGTGATTTACATTACTTGATAAAATTAAAACGACAAAAAGTTTTTTTTTACAGAATGAAATATTTAGTTGTGGGTAATTATTAAATATAGTGTTACAAACAAATAGATGCTTTCAAAGTGGAATGGACGTTAATTAAAAAAACGTATACTTCAATTCAATAGTATATACGCGCTTTGAGGTATCTACGTGTGAAAGCGCTATGATTTTTAAATCTGCCTTAAATATAGATACCTCTCATACCCAAAGTGATCGATTGTCCACAAATAAAAATCCACCCTTCCCACCCTCCCACCCTTCCCTCCCATCCCACCCGGTATTTCTCTTCTTCGGATCTTCTCGGCCATTTTTACTTCATTTACTTTTTATCCAATTCTCATAAAAGTCTCAAGTCCTTTTATTTTATCTTTTTGGCTTCGCGCATTTTTTTTAATGTCAACTAGTCGTTTATTATCATTATTATTTTTTTTTTCTTTTTTCATCTGTGAGTTTCATTTGATATAACCCCCGGCTCGATGCCTAATTGTTACTGCTGTGTCTAACGGTGCACGCGCAGATTTAATAGTTTGATATCCCCAGGAGGGCCCGACGACGGTTCGTCGACTTGGTGACCATGACTCGATAACGATGACGATATTGATGAGAAGAGGCCGTGGTTTCACCCACCCACCCTGATCGCCCTTTATTTTGATCCCCGCCCAACCCCGTTCGGCCTGCCATTTAAAGCAGCCTTCTGAAACAAGCGTCACTCTAATTAACTCCTTAATTGATTTTTATATATATATATTTTTTTAATTATACGACATTTCGACTAAGCTTACCTATTGTAGGCGGGGTTGTTCAGACGCCGTACAAGTTTTGAAGTCGCTCACTAAGTTGTGGCGGAAACTGATCCGAGAAACGCTTCCAATTTTCAGCTCCTACTTGATTCTTAAAACCGTGTAATATCTTGATAAAACAAACGTGCAATTTGATTATTGATTTGCGAGCGATTAATTTAGGAAAGCTAGTTTCATTGAATTTTTCAAACATACTTTTTGTATAATGTCTCTAAGATCGTCTCGTGGTGCTGCCCATGAAGCAACAGCGTCGCAAAAGTATATAAATTCTGGAGCCACTCCACCTGGATTAACAGCTATCATTTGACACATACCTCGGAAGGCCGAATCTTTCTCTTCATTATCACGAATATTCCTCAAGGATGTACACCTGTAGAAAATTATCATGTGAATATATACTCATTACACATTGCAAAAATGTTTGTTTACAAATGTAGTAATAATAATATGAAAATTTAAAAACTTTATTTTGACAAATAGATAATGTGCTTAGTTTAAAAAAGATGAAGGAATTCGAATGGTAGCCTGAAGTTTAACAAATTCTTAAAACTTTACAACAAAAAGTAAAATTGTTAGATCATTTTTACAACGCATTTTATAAACATGATAAAGTAAGTAGTTAAAAAGCCATTCTACATAATTAGCATATGTTAAAAAAAGACTAATTATTTTAACTTATTAAGGAACGTTAATAGGTAGGGTTGACAACATGTATTTCAAACGATGATATTACTTATCTGCTCCTGGTTGGTAAAAAAAAATTTTAAAAAATTGAATAAATTATACATTGAAATACAAACATTGTTCCAAAACATCAAGTGAAGTTTCCATTAAATGTAATTTTACGAAAACCTATCGTATGTGTTACTTTGTAAAGTATGCTCTCATTCACAGTTGAGAGGGAACAAATGAAAATTGAAAACAAATATTAGATTGATATCAACAGAATTGAAAATTTCAGTAATTTCTTAGAAATCAAGCTTTTTAGTACATAATGAAATTTCTAAATAATCTAATAGAAAAATATTCATAAAAAATGAATCATAATGTAAAAATGTATTACATAAATCAGTGAATTAATTTAATTAATAAAAAACGTATGTAATCAAATCGTATAATAGAAATGCAATAATAAAGTAATAATAATAAGAATAATAATAATAATAATGATAATAATAATAATAAAGAAATTTACACACCACTTTTGGACAAACTGCTGTAACATAGGAGCGACGTCGTGGGGACACACAAAACCTAGGCGACCGATCGTTATGGCTACGGTTTTCGTTTTCGGTAAGTAGGCAAGTGAAGTGTAGTGAAGTGACCGGAAACACAAACAATAAAGACAAACTGATAACGAACCAACAGTGAACTCAGGCAAATATATGTATAAAAATACGCTGCTCATATACCCCTTATTAATATGCAATGAATTAACCATAAATGATCAATATAACTTTAACAGTCAATACATAATATAAGAAACTCAAGTGTGTGAAAATATGGAAAATATCAACAATCAACATGACAATACCGTGCTTTATTTTTTAGCTGCTGAAAACAGTTATAAAATTAAATAGCGGCGTGCGAGCCCCGACATGATTTCAAAATGGTTATGAGAGTGGACCTTGTTAAGTACAGCCAAGTAAATGAATGTTTGTTTATTTGACACCAGTTGTATACACTACTTGAATACACATTAATAAGGTGGGCTAAAAAAAGTTTTTAAGTAAAATCATGGATGCTAATTTAAATTTTTTTTAAACGAAACGAGCGTTCAACCAGCAGGCGATCGCACACCATCAAGTACTTTTTAAAAGAACAAGTGATATTTATAGTTTATATCGTGCAGACGAAATATTACACCAACTTGTGGTCTGATTCTATAACTTTATTGGATATTAAAAAAAAATTAAAACAAATTAACATGAATTATTCGAACATGTTAGTGTTACCTAATTTTTGTTAGCCTACTTTATGGGTAGATTTTAAATGGTTAAAGTTTAGTCATCTTATTCGTTTTCAATGATAAACTTGATAAAAAAAATAAATTTATTATGTATTAGAAAATAAATACAATTATAACGCATAATAAATTATACGTAAACAAAACTATTTAAATAACAAATCATTATTTAAATAAAAAAAACAAAGTTTTTAAATAATTACGTCACTCACCTGTATTTTCTAGTAGAGTCTTTTGTGTATTTGGTCTATTGATTATGTCGACAAGCTTAGTTAAAATTAAAGGTATGTATGTGCTCATGTCAGATCCTAAAATATTAATAATAAAATTAATAAAAATAAATTCTTTGGAGCATTATGTTGAAAAAAAAAAATTCATACCAAGTTTTATAGAAATTTCTCCAATCGCCCAGGTGGCATTATTGCAAACTGAGATATAGTCGGGATTTAAGTTTTGACCGAGAATCGGCATGAAATCAGCTGTAGGAAAAGAGTACTTTAATGCAATTATTCTATAGATTACAATACAAATGTAATAAGATTTTCCACAACTTACGTGTGCACGGAAGTACATGTTGAAAGCATGCTTTCGATAAGTCTCCCAATAGTGCAAAACTACTCTGTCTAACTTCAGGCATCTGGTCTTGCATGCACAGGTAAAGTAGTTGCATTATATTGCTATTCACCACAAGATTTTCGATATGCCCGTTCAAACCTTCAGCTAATCCACTAAGAAGATCTAATGCGACTATCATGAAGTCTTTGTCTGGAGCCTCGAATTGTTCAGGATTTTGTATATGAGCCATATGTCGATTCAGTGTTTGCTCTACTAATGATACACAACGCCTAATAACAGTAAAGCATAAAAAATCATATGGTCTTGATAATGTAAACTATTTTAAGCTACAAAACTACGAAGTAATGGCATCTTTTAATACCTATAAACGGGTTCACAGTAAGGTAAAAATCCACTCTGAAGGGCAGTAGCGACGGATGACAAGCATTCTAAAAGAGGAAATAGATCCTTATCTTCGTCTTTGAGAACGTTCCACTTATTAATGAGAGGAGGCATGAGCAAGCTTATGTAATCTGGTTTGTTCAAGTGACGTCCCACTGAATCAGCCAAGGTGCCAATGGCATCATATAGAATAAGTAGATTTTTATGCTGGTATTTGCCTATTAGTGAAATAAAAGATGAAAAAAGTTAGAGGAAGTTTTTAATGTATTGAAATAAATAAAATCAACTTGTTTAGTCAAACTCACTAAAAGCAAATACGAGTGTTTCTAAAATGAAACCTAGATAGGGGACCAGTTCAGTGCAAGCCTCTTCTTCCAGCGTTGCAAAAGCAGAGCAAGCTGCTTCTTGAACACGTTTATTACCGTCAAGTATTCTCTTCAAAAGTTCCGTCATCAGTGGTTTCAAGTAAGTATCGTGAGGTTGGGAACAAACCCAATGGGAGTAGCGACTAAGTGTCCAACACGTTATAGATCGCACTAGAGCTTTTTTGTCACTCAAGCAATTGATCAAGTAGGGAATCAACTCTGGTAAATGAGGAATCATACCGGACATGCAACCTGTAGAAATAAGTCATTACTATAAGACTGAAGCTTAAATGAGAATAATTAAATTTATAAGTGAGTTATCATTACCTTCCGCAATAGCTCCAAGTGATAAAATACCGGATTCTTTTATTTCCCAATTTTGGTGGAACAAAGTTTCTTTCAGGATAGGTAGCAGTACAGGTAAGAGTTCTTCTTTAAATACACTGGCTAGTATGTCAAGTGCAGCAGCCGAACACTTTCTCAAATTCCAATCACTAAGAGAGGAATCGTCGTCACCTCCATCTTCTTCGTCAGCCTCGTCATAAGAGCCATTTTCGTCTATGTGTTTATTCATGGGTCCGTGCTGCAAGTGAGTCTTGGATTTGTGGAATCGTGGTCTGATGTCTTCTTCCTTGTCTGGTATCATTTCATCTTCTTCCACGTCACCTTTCAAAATAATTATATCCAGTTCAGAGTATTTCATGCCCTTGACTAGCACAGGAATCAATCTAGGCAAGTGTGATACAAGAACATCTCTGCAGCATCTCTGTTCAGCCAATGCCAACCAAAATTCACATGCATCGAGGGCTACCGTTTCATCTGTGTCTTGAGTTCTCATTAGCATGTACTCAATTATGACGGGCATGTTCATGTGTAATTTATCCGTTCCAAGTTCCAATAACATTACCAAGGCTCTGCAAGATAAAATAAAAAATAAAAAAAATTATTCACCACCGACTTTGGACATTATGAAGGTTGAATCGACAAGTACCTGCAAACATGTCTTTTAACTTCAGGATCGTCATCAGATATCAAGTAGAACAGGTTCTCTAAGAACGCATCCATGTGACACATAAGAGCATTTGCGCGATTTGATATGAATTGATTGATGCAACCAATAGCATGGGATCTTATCTTGGGTGATCCGTGTCTGAAAAATTGCAAAAATTTCGGGATCAGAACATCCAGAGGGTTTCTCACGGTATCTGCTTCAAGTTGTTCGGCAGAGTCCTCGCAAATTTTTTCCAAGGCATTAAACGCTCCTTTGCAAGCATTGTGGTCTTGCGAGTCTAACATTTGACACAGGGTTGGAAGCAATTCTGGCCATGATGACAAATCACCTAGCGAAAAGAAAAATGGATTTGTTTGATTGATAAATTATATTTTGCCAGTTGTAATGTTTAACGTCAAACAGACCTTTGGATGTAATGGTTGTGATCAAAATTCCAATTGTTGCTCGGATAAGAAGCGAAGGATCCGCTAGTGCAGACAAGCATTCTTGCTTTATGAAGTCTATAACTTCAGGATGAAACGTTTCAAAGTGAGTTCTTACGTTATTCTTCAGTATAAGACCACTGAGGGATCTCGTTGACTCTTCTATTTCAACATATCAATCATATAAAATTATTGTAGCTCAATTTAATAACGTGAGAGAAGAAAAAAATTCTGATCGAGAGTTTAAAATATTACCTTCCGAGGTCAATTTCGTCAAGACAAAAATTAGATACTTGTTGAAGTCTGGATATTTGTTGAGTTCCTCCAATTTCTAGAAATCGCAATAGCTAGCTAAGGAAAAATGCTTGTACCTCGTTATAGACGCAAATCAATGCCAGTATACAGAGATAGTGGATGTATAAGTACACCTGTATACAAGCTTCCAGCAGCAGTTGTTCACGTGCATCGTATACACGGACTATAAAATAGTATAAAACTCATGTCGCGCATTCACATGCCAATCCAATACTTTGACGCGCATTCGACACATGCACCCAAGCGACCTGCATGTGTCATCAAGGCGCACATGTATCTATACAGGTATTCAACACTTATCCTACAACCCACTAGCAAAAAAGAACTGCAGCGCTACTCTAGACTCGCTTTTAATTTTTTATTTCAACACTGAGTAACTTTTTTACTCGGCGCCTGAAACTTTCTGCACATATTCTTGTGTGATATCACTCTGAATAGCTCGGACAACTAATTTTCTCAGTAAAAAAAAAAAAAAAAACAAAAAAAAATCCTTAAATCCTTACAAATATATCGACTCTATTCGTCTGTCAGAGGACACATCACGCGTTCACGAAAGAAAAGAGATAGAGAGAGAGAAAGGGATATATATACATATACTTTTAAGAGAACGGAAAGGAGATAAGTGGTGTTATACACATAGAGTAGCCAGGAAAGATAAGAGATGCACCTACTAAAGTATAACAAGAGAGGAAAAGAGAGGCACCACAGAGGCGAGACGAGAGTCCATTAGTTAGGGATACGTATATGTATACATGTCGTCGCCGCAGCAGCGAAAGAAAGGTCGCACCATCAGCCGCGCACACTTTTCTCGAACTGGACCGGAATCGATGGGTGAAACTCAATTTCCCATTTCCCATTGATTTTCGCGATTTTACCCATCCAAAAAATAAACATTACGTTTGAAAGTGTATTTGAATGAAATTTACCACATGGGATAGAAATTTTACTCAGTTATTGGTATACCTTACTAAGCACGCGAGGGGGTACCTACACTAAGTATCCTACCTCTACATACATGGCACAGATTTCCGCATCCAGCACGTCTTATACGCCACGCTGTGCGCCCTTGGCAGACTTTTCCGTGGAATGCGAGCCCCTTAATATACCGTTTCTAAGTTAATGCACGAGTAGCTCGTGATTCCCATGAAGAGTATATAGGTACAGGCATGCACTTATCGAGATTAGAAACCTGAGAAACAGATGGCCAGAAAAAAAAGGAAGCCATAAGAACTTTGAGACCCAACATACACGCTAGATTGTCTCCGAGAGCTCGACTTTGGTGCCTGCTTAAATTTTTTTCATTTCTTTTACCTGTAAAATGATATCCGATTGTGCCAAGACCAAGATAATTGTTTGTTAGGATAAAGTGATGATATTGTTTATGTACTCGGGTTGCATTCCAGCACATTTAGGCACAGTTTGGCCTCAACGGAGGTACTTACCTAGCGTGTAAGTAAAGTCGTCGCCGAGAAGAGCATACCCGCACACACGCACTTCCATCAGCCCTCCCTTTTCCCCTCGCCCCGTTACCTGTCCTTCGTAGCTGTATAGAGAGCACGTAGCACACACTATGCAGAGCGAAACTAAAAGCCAGCCCTCGAAGAGGAGGGAGCGGCCACTGGGGCTACTACTACGGGTTCACTAGCTTGATACGGTGTTCTCGAAAAGGATACTTTTTGCACGTCCCGTTGGATCTCGGTGTCCGGGCTCTGGGACTCCTTGAGCAAGGCCAGGATCTGCCGAAGTCCTTCCTCTTGCGGTTGCCACGCCATTTTCATCGTACCTCTCGATAAGAGCACCGAGCGCATTGGCCAGGCGTCTCGTCTGACCTCGCGTGCGAGCGGAAGCCCCCCACCAGCGCTCGTAGCGCCAGCAGCGCCGCGACAGTGAGGCCGCTGCTGCAGGGTGATGGCCACCGCCGCCGCCGGCGAATAACCTGCCGTCGTCGTCGTCGTACACCTGCTGCAGATATTGTTGGCCCGCATGGCCCTGATTTTACAGTGCTCGGGATGATAATGATGTTGAAATTATGGCCCAGAAGTTGGCTTTTTTCGACCGTTGGAACGACAATTGAAGGAGAGATAATTATTTATACATCAGCAGCAGACGGTTAGTTCCGCTATCGACTGCTGGCGGGAGTTTTAAAAGGAGCTGACGTCTGCATCCGATGATTTTATTTTATTGATTGGAAGGCACATCAAGGACATTTTTTATTTTTTTTTTTTTTCGTGACTCATTGGTCTGATGGGTCTGAGTAAATTGTTATTCTTTAATTTTTTTTTTCAGCAGTTTCATCGGGTTCTTTTGAATACGAGGGGTATTTCTGTTGTAGGGGTTCTACTTTGAATTTATTTTGAATTCTTAATTGACATATAAGTAGATATATATACGGATGCCGTTAAGTCCGTTGACTTATGTGACGTTATCAAACGGATGTTCAAAAAAAATTTTCTAGCGTAAGAAAATGAATTTCTTATTTTTTCTTCTAAAAAATAAAAACAAGGGACATAGCATTAATTATTTTGTTTACGTAATTTCTTCTACTATGTGTGCATACCTGATTAAATTTTTTTTTATCTTTGATACCGTTTTATAAATGTTGCTACTATGATAGATAATTTTTTTATTTGAGGACGTTCATTTACAACATTGTTTGGAGTTTTTCCGTACATTGCTGAGGTCAGGACAGTGGGTAAGAGTAATGTAAGTATAAGATTGTTTTCGAAAACAATTACAAAATATTTAATAAATCGAATGTGTATAGCTTATAATATGTCTTTATGAGTATTAGGGTTTTAACAAAACTCAGATATAAATATAAATCAAGTACCATAAATTAGTCAGTACTGTAACTTTGGATTACAAACAATATAAATATAAAATTTTTTAGTTCTTTGAATTGTTAAAAATATTAGGTAAACATAACTAATATGAACACTACTTTGGTCGCCAAATTTCTATAACATCCGTGCCAGAAATAGCAAGTACTTCATTTAGATAATCAATCTATTAAACAGAAAAGAAAAAAAATAATTTTAAAAAACAAGTAAACAAAAAAATTAGTTAAATTAAAATGTAGCTAACAATTTAAAAAATCTTTACTTACACTTGATATTTCTCCGTTACTATATTTTAAAGTTGCCATTGATTGTAGAGGATCCGTAGGACTTGATATATGCACATTTCTGTCCAAGGAACTAGTTATTAAGCACCCAGCATCAACATATACGCCCGTAATTTTCTTTTCATGCTCAGTCTTGTAACTTTTGACTCGTTCAAAATCTTGTTTTGCATCTAATATATGGAGATTTGCACAGCTATCACCTACGTATACTAGATTTTTTTGAATACACAAACTCATTGGAAAAGAATCTTTTGAAATCTAGAATAAATGAAGTTTATAAAATTATATTAAAAAAAAAAAAAAATCGTTCACTCGATTTTTCTTGAATATAAAAAATTACCATGACTGATGTTATCGATTTCCTTGTCCTATGGTCCCAAATATTAACAGTCTTATCTTCACTTGCTGAGATTATGTAATTTGAATTCATTGCCAGCCTTATGACAGCTCGATGATGTGGCTGATAGTTCGCAATTGGCTTATAACCACTGCGTGAATCAAATACAACTATATTTTTACAATAAGAGCCCGTTGCAAAAAGGCCCAACTCTGAACATGAAGTAACACATAATAAAGCACCAACAACAATCCTGAAAAAATTTAAGAGTCTAAGAAAAAAATCGTTTATAACTGTATAATCGTGAGCTCAAACAAGTTTGTTTAATTTTATGTACATATGCATTTGAGAACTTGTTTAAACTGCTAATACTATTTTCATTACGTTTCATAAGTCACAACAGGTTGTAATCCACTATTAGTCAATAACCACTCTTTAACACAACGATCCCAACTACAACTATAAACGGTATCTTTTATAGCTGTCAAATCCCAAATCCACCCATCATGTGCATCAGCAACTGCTGTAGAACCGATTTGACCACCTTCTTCCGACAATTTGCTTATTACCAGAGAACGATCCCTGCCACCTGATATACAAATCTGGCCACACTGCGCAAAAAGTATTGATTTAGGAGGAAAGTTGTCTCGAAACATTAAAATTACATGAAATATTCATTTTTTATTACATGCATTAATTTAAGTCCGTCAATTGCACTGTAATGAACATTACTAAGTAACAATTTTTCCATCATGATGTCCTTGTTTCGCCAAAGTTTTGCTTGTCTCTCAAGAGCAACACATGACAATTTCCAAAACAACTCATCTTTGTCAACTAAAATAAAAATTTTTTATCTTGAGCAAAATGCATCGAAAAACTGTTATACATTTTAATATTATAATCTAAAAAAAAAAAAAAATGGTAATTACTACAATCAATATTTGTTTCTTACTGGAAGGCAATATTGGATAAGTGGCGTTTTGACAAACTTTGCTGATTCTAACTTTCCATATTGAATTATCAGTCAGAATCATGTGGAATTGCTTGCATGTCAAGCTCAAGCTGTGAACTAAAGTGGATGCATCCAAAAACGAACAAATATGTAGAAATACCTGAAAAAAATTTGTTTTGTTTTACAAAAAAATGAATTTTACTGAACTAGAATATAATATTGTTTAAAAATTTATTTTAAAAAAATCCGCAAGTTATTTATAATTTATTAATAAAGGATTAATTGGACTATATTTTAGAATAAAGCTGAAAAAAATTAATGTTGTAATGCTTCTTGTGCTTGTATTTAAATTCTTTTGATCAGCTGATAAGTTTTGAAATAAAAAACCACGCAGTTGGGACTTTAAAAATGGCGTCAAACAGCTGATCGGATTTTCAAATAAAAGACAAGAGAACGAATGTCTATTTTGGGTTATTTGACGGGATATAATTAACCTCGACCCACAAAATGAGCTGCCTTTAAGAGTTGCTGGTGTACCTATAAGATTGCATGCAACTTTATCACGTAGTTCTTTGACATGTCTCGAGAGACTCGCCTTCTCCTAGAAACTCATAGTATTTTTTTGTTTCGATTGCAGCTACTTCAATAAATATAAGATTTTTAGAAATTCTCTTACCGAAAATTTTCAGCGCTGATTGAAAAATAACTAGGGTCATTTTTGATATGTTGTGGAGGTAATCGCGATAACTCGAAAGGTGTTTAGGATCCCAAGTGGGCAAAGCCCTCGGCTCTTTAAGGATTCTTGAATTTGCATGCAATATTTATATTTGTTAATTTTTATCATCAGTCAACTTTAACTTGCGTGGATCCCTTACATGATGCCTTACTTGTTACTTTGATGGATAAATTAGAAGTAATATACCGTTAAGTGATCAGCATGAATAAATTAAAAAAACTCACTTCAACTGGGAGGTCGAGGAGCGAAATGCCGCAGGTGCTTTCGTCGTCGTCCCCACAACTGACACTGCTGTTGCTGCACGAGCCCGATGTCTTGTCGTCGCTGTCGTTGAACGAGACCTCCTGGTGCGATGTCTTGTCGAACAAGACGCCACTCGCATCGTCGAGCTCGTCCAAGGTGGTGTGCGCAGATACCACAGGAGCAACGGCCTCGGCGTCGCACATTGTGCTGGTGCAAAGTCAGCTGTGATGATGATAATATGGGCATCCGCGACTCCTGGGGATATCTCTCCCCGACCTAATTTTTGCACACTACGCCAGCAGTAGCTCTTATTTTAGGCACAACGAAGACTTTGTTATTGTTATTGATGAGGACACTTTTATTTTATCATCCGACGCCAACAGCGACGATCTCACATATTACTTATCAAGCACTTTATATGTTTTTGCATATTCAACTTATCCAGCTGTTTGACAGGTAAAATGTACCTGTACGAATAAAGGTAATCAATTTATCGAGGACGTGTTGTCGTCCTTCAATTACCTAAAATTGGTCTGAACAATGACCTGTTCTACTCTGACGTCTGGCACTACACTCCCGTCTGCAGCGATGCGGATTGTGAAATTAAATGTGAAATGACTCATGCGCGAAGGAGCTATAGCAACTATAGCTATATAGCTATATGGTTGGAGTAGTTTTGTATTTTGTTTTCATCAGAAAAAAACCATCCATCAATGCAATTTGAGGTATAAATTTTTAAATTCATCATATTGTACGAATAGGTGTTTCTACATGTAATTAAGCTATAAACATCTCGTTCTGATGCAACTACATTTTGGTACACTTTTTTTTTGAAAAGTTAAATGTACACGCAAAATCGTAAAAATTCAGTTTTGCAAATAAAAGTTACAATTTATTGTATCGCAAAAAGTGTTAAAACTTACAACTTGCGGATTTTTAAAAATTTACTCGCACGTAATTTTTGTCCGAATAAATATTTTGAATAATTTTATCTAAAGCTAAAAAGTTAAAAAGGAATTTCAGCTGAAAAAAAAGTAGTTTCATGAGCCAAACCGTTATTCTTAGCATGTGTGTTTATGCGACTTTAAGATTAAATTAGTAAAAAAACAATTTCTTCAATGATTTTTCGGAAATACTTGTGCTACTTATGTACTAAATATTTATACACGTATAATATAAATGTAGGTGTGTAGGTGTGCATATTTAAAGACAGTAATTCACCAAAAGTATAGATTATCTTGTAAAATCGCCTTTATTAATTCACTAAAAATTTATCTTGCTTCCTGAGCGCAAATCACAGTTTCCTGTTTCTTTAGTAATTTTAACAGTTTTAGGCATAATAAATAACACAGCACAGCTTTAATAATAATACAAAATTCTGTATTTCAAATATTTTGTCGACTCTCGGAATATTTAATAAAATTTCAACGATTGTAACATTTTCATTATAATAAATCTGAGATGTGTTTCTAAAAACTATCTACAACATTATACCAGAAAAATACATTTATCACATGTACCTAGTATAATTTTATTGATCCATCCCATTCTCTGCATAACATTTGACTCATTGAACGCTGTATTTACATTTGAGCTTCAGTGATAACTTAAACAACAGTAGTAATAAAATTTACATTAAAAATTCTCGGTTAGTTAAAAAAAACATTCATACGTCATACCAAAAAAAAATTAACTCGTTTAATTAATTACTCTTACGACGTGAAAAATGTAACAAACTTTTTTTTTACTGTATAAATTCATTGTTTTTTTCAAATATCACATTTCTTCATTGCTTTGAATCTTTGTATACAATAATAAGAAAAAAAATTCAAGACCTTGTATAAATTACGTTAATAATTATGTCAAAAATAAATCAAAACGAAAATTTCAATTTCTAATGATTTTTCAATAGGTATAAATCATCAACAAAATTGCATTTAACTAATACATTTCTCATACTCTTGCAGCAACTTTGTAAAATTGATTATTACAAAAGACAACACCGCACCACATGCAGAGCCAGCTTGCATTACGATTCCAACGTGGAAAAGTTCTTTCTCAGACTTTCTTCGAAATACTGACGTAATTATGAGCTTAGTGTACGCAATGAGACCCACCAACAATGTCCACGATAATACCACTAAAGTTTTGCCCATCACAGTACCTTGAAAAGGGGGATTCGGTGAGGACAAAGCTAGATACGTCACGTAACCGCTCACAGTGAAAATAACGATGGAAAATAAATTGATGAGTTTCCCGCTATGCGGAAGAAACCAAAGAGCGAGAAAACAAGCAATTGGGTTGACGATTTGCGATAATGTGGCGCTCAAATGATACGTCATATTTCCATACGACAAACATGAATATGGTTGAAAGCCAGGGAGTAGTCCGTTGGCTAAAAGACAAATTATGCCTAGAAGAATATACAGGTATAAACTTTCTACATTTTTGTGGCTGCTGGTTTGCGAGTAATATGTTTTAGAAAATTTTTTAACATCAGTCTTGTGGTTGTCGTCCAAACAAACGTGCCTTTCTAAGACTTGGCATTCAGTCGTCAAACCATTTGATGACATCAATAAGTACTTTTGACAAGAAAGACCTTGCTCGTTGTTATCGATATTAGAATTATTGTCCAGAGACTGAGAGGGAATTTTTTCTTTCTCAACAAAAGAAAGGTTTTCCAAAAGAAGAAATGCTAGTAGAGATAAAAGTAGGCATGCAAATATAAAAAGAAAATAACATTGAGTTGAAAATCTGGGTGAGTGGATATCTAATACATTATTTGTATCTGTACTGTTACTACAACCCGAAAATTCCCCGACACCTTGAATAAGAGCAACAATACTGGGTAGTACTCCTCCGATACCTTCTCCCACAAAATAAGATACTAAGTAAATTTCTTTGAAATTCTTAAGATGAGGCATAAACAAAACAGAACTAGTGCAGCTAATCGTTGAAACGAAAAATGTCAATAGAAACAGGGCAACACTATGATCATTGCCTGCGATATTGAAAGTTTTGTCGTAAAAGAATGACATCATTCCCATCACGCAACAACCGATGACAAGCATTAAAAAGATACATTTTGATTCGTTGATTTGCACCAAAAACTTGTGTACTAAGCTGTAAATTATAGGTGCAATGTTTGCTGCTTGAACGGCTATAGTTAGATGTGCTGCTAATCCCCATCCTTCTGGTAAAAAGTTTATCAATAGAGGAAGTTGAATGAAGATGCTATTAACCCCGATCCAGCAGGAGGCTCCAAAAGTCATAACTAGTATATGCACAATTACAGTTCTGATAGCACACTTTTCACTTTTTTCTGGAGCTGTGTCCATTTTTTATCCTGTGTCTTCAAGGTTTCTATCCTCGTATTATCTGGGATTAGAATTATAATTTTTCAACACGAAAATATGATAGTTAACATCGCGAAATTGAAAGTGCAAATTAGCGTATTTTAACATACAGTTTAAAAATGTATATTTCAAAATTATAGTCGTAACGGGTTTGTTTGAAAAAGAAATTTTATAAATACAATTTCAAGAAAAAATTATCAAAATTCAACGTGACTATTGGAAAAATTTGGAATTTCAACTACCGAACGATTTCACGATAATTTGAAAAGCCTCGATATTACTCTTATGTAAAGAAGTTACAAACTCGGAAGATAACGACAATATACTTACATAAATAAAAAAAAACAAGTAGCTTCTCTATTCTGGCGCGGAAAGTTTTTCAATAACTTGTAAGTCTAGCAGCACAGCTTGTTGCCATTTGGCTTGTACAGTACACAAGGCTCGGCATGTCCACGCATTAACTTCCAAATTGAATAATCAACAGAAATAACGCATCACATGCGTCATTTGGACAGTTGGATGCCAAATCGTGGAAGATAAGAAAAATCGTGTAGGAATAATGCGCAGTAGTTAAGTACGAGTGCTGGACTTGATTGCCTTACAGCTAGGATTAAGATTGATTACTACCAGTGTGGAGCGAGTTGGAGTCGCGGGAAAGACTTGTACAGGAGACGTTGTACACACTACACTGAGCAAAGCGAGCACGTTTTGCGTTAACATTAATCTTTGCTGGATAACATGTGTATTTGTTTACGTCTGTTTTTTTAAGTGTTCATAAGATAAAGAAAAAAGATCCGATCTTATTAACGCGCAACGTATCAACGTGCCACTGTCAATTTTGTCGGCATCGTCATTGAATATGTCAGAATGTATCTCATCACCGGCGTTGCATGTTTTACTGCATGTATTGTGTTTTAAGTACATGGCATTTTTCTATTGGTTCTATTCGTGAGAGCTTTCAAGAAAAAAGAGTACGAACTTCATGTTTGCATTAGAAGAGAATAGCATATAAACGAGATATGGCTATGGTTTCCTTGATTCTGGAATGATTTCTTTGGATTGGGATTTTAGTTTTCCTTCATACGGTTGTATGATTATGTGTTGCTTATATGGGTAGGAACATTTTCCGCTACTTTATACAATTACTTTTGTAATTACTATAACTTCTCATTGTTAACAAAGCATACAAAGAAGTATTTTGAAAAATACTTACTAATAATTCACTAAATGCATTTTTTGCACAGCTTTAAAATTTTGTTTAAAAACTTCTTCTACCACTATTTTAATGAATACGAATTTCTGAAATTAAGAAATTAAATAAGTATCTAAAAAAACACTTATACAAAAGGTTCAATGACTAACATCCAGGCAAGGGGAATAACGTCGGAACCATCCTGTTTCGTTGACCACAACAAAAGAAATAATTGCTCCTACTAAAGAACCTAGTTGTG
Organism: Copidosoma floridanum; assembly: GCF_036245765.1. Classification (NCBI taxonomy): domain Eukaryota; kingdom Metazoa; phylum Arthropoda; class Insecta; order Hymenoptera; family Encyrtidae; genus Copidosoma; species Copidosoma floridanum. Next base: position 35,978,926 of record NW_028321890.1, read on the forward strand.
TTGCGATTCCAGTGTAATATAGACCCTTACCGGGGTCTCGTCGGAAAATTGTAGTGATGCACATTTTGATAAAACCAATAAGAGCAGAAGTACACACCCACAGTATTACTATAAAAGCTTTGCCTAGCCAGGAATGTTGCAAGGGGGGTGTTGGTGAACTAAGAGCTACATAAAAAATCATGGAACCAAATATCAAAAATACCCCCATTAAAACAGATAAGACTTGGATTTTTGGAACCTGAATAAAAAAACCTGAGCATAATGCCAAAGGTAAGGCCATAGATGCCAAATTTATAGTCAAGTGATATGCAATGTTATTGTATGGCAAACATGAATAAGACTGTATGCCTGGTAAAACTGCATTTCCTAGCATGCAAACCACAGCCATCATTCCTAATAGGTAAAAATAAGTTTGTTTGGACATTGACCAGTTTGTATCGGACATATAACTTGCTGGAGCATTCATGTCCATAGCTACAGTTTCAAAGTTAGCTGCAGCCTTGACTCTTTCCCCTTTAGCTACCGCAAATTTATTTAAACTAACGAATGCCAATAAACTTGAAAATAAAATACTTCCCAGGATAATAAAGTAAGTCTTGGGAGAGAAGTTGGGCTCTGGGTAGTATTCTTCAAGTTTTGATGATCCATCTGGACTGGTCACGTTGCGACATTCTGCATTGCCGCCAACACCTTGCACTAGAGCCACAATACTTGGCAAGAAGCCACTTAGTCCTTCACCAACAAGGTAAGAAACAAGATAAATTTCTCTGTAGTTTCTCATATAAGGCATAAAAAGAACTGAGCTTGTACAGCCAACAAATGACGACACAAACATCAAGCCCAGTAGATAAGTCGAGTGCTCGCTTCCAAAAATATATGAAGATTTGTGATGCACAAAGGCTAGAACGTATACTGATAGTGCACCACCTCCAAGTATACCATATATGATGTAATGGTCTCTCCCCCATGCTAAATATCTAGAAAAAGCAACATATCATTTTATTGGTATGTATGATTACATGTGAAAACGTTACTGTGTTGTATAAAAATTCATGTGTATCATTCAACTAGAATGTAAAGATTCTCACTTGTTGTAAATTGCATACAATATAGGCCCTAAATTGGCAAACTGAACGACCATAACCATAAACACGGGAAGATTCCATCCTTCGGGTGCTGATTGAACAAGTAGTGGCAATTGAACATATATGCCATTCACACCAACCCATGCACCTGAAATAATATCAATTAATATCGTTGCTAGTATAATTTTAGAGCAGATGCACAATAACATTTTATTGATACTATAAAATTACGTAAGTACAATCTTACAACTTTGGTCACTGGCAAGGACGTATCAAAAATTTATTGCAAAAAAGGATTGCATTATAATAATAATAAATCGCATTCACGTACCAATTCCAAACAAGACTGCCAGGACATCCACAACTATCTTTCGATTGCTCAGCTTTTTTAGAAACATCTGTGTACACATTTTTTTGTCGTCTTTTGGTTCTTTAAAACTTTCAGAGTCAATGTTAACTCGGATTATCGGGACTTACGTAACTTGACGTTTGTTCACGCAGATCGAGTCAGTCGAACATACAGCACTTCCAAAGATGCAATTTTTTAATAACTAATACGATGTAACGAATAATTTATTTGCATCGTTGTAATCTTTGTGCCAATGAGAACGTTGTACTCGACGTTGTACGTAATGATTATTTGCTGACTTAAAATCTCTTTATCAGGTACAGCAGATGACGTTAGCACTACTGTAGGTGAACAACAGATTTGATGAGCCAACTAAAATGTTACTACTTAATATTATCTTATATAATCCAGTCAATTAATAAAGTTGACTCTACTCTAAAAATGTACACATGGGCCTGATGACGTGTGACACTGATGACATAAATATATATTAGTAGTGGATTCGCTTCATTCGCCACAACCGCTACTTGCGGTGGTTTGAAGAACTAGGTACTAAAATCAAATCGACCTGCACAATCAAAACTTTGTTTAAATATTTGCTGGTAATTTTTGTATGTTTTTTTTCATAGAAATTAAATACAGAGGTTAAAATCCTTCGAGAGCGTAGAGTTTTGTTTAAAATGCGATTGTTTAAACAAATATCACAAAAAAAGTTCGAAATGAAACAAAAGTTCATAACTTTTTCGATGATTATTTTAAACGAAAATTTAAAAGTTGTGTATCTTTTGAAACAGTGTCAAACAACCAGAAACACTGCAAATTTGTTCAAAATTAAAATTGCAACTTTTTGGTATTTACCTAAGTAATTGCGTTTTCAGCAAAACTCAACGCTTCCGGATGATTTTAACTTCTGAATGAAGATTCTACACGGGAAAAAAACATCACACTCACCTACTCCCCCTGGACTGGATACCTCAGTGAACACATATTCCAATGTAAATGACGATAGCACACACACGCAGAGCTGTTAAACGCACAGTTCGTCAGAATAGCTGTAAAATGTATACATAAAAAAATTAAGTTACGTATACCAATAGTACACTTCATATTTTAAATCGTATGTATCCTACCATTGTTATATATATATATATATATATATATATATATATATATATATATATATATATATATATATATATATATATATATATATATATGTATTAATCCAACTGAAAAATCAAAAAAAAAGTAAACAATTTTTGCACATCGCGCATGAAATTAAATAAATTGCAAAAGAGTTCAAAGCGAGAAAAAACTGTTCCACAGCAGCGTTTTTCTGTTACGTGATATGTTATAGTCTCGCCTCGAGATACCATAGAGAGCAATTTTCATAATTCGCACACTTTTCCCCGAACACGAGAGCTCTTTTTCCAGTACCAATGAAAACATTAGGGAAAAAACGTTGGAATCAAATATTAATGCCTCATCGATCTGTATTGCAACACCTCGAGCCTCAGTACCTTTGCACGCATTCTTGAGAACCAACATATCGTATACACGAGTGTACAGAGAAATATAAAATCAATATTATTATATTAGAAAAATGTGATTAATGTATTGAGAAAAAATAATTGTTTACGTCTGAAACTAATCTATAACTGCTTTTATTCTCGCTTTGAGGTAAGTGATATCGAGTGAAAAATTCTTTTTTTTTTTCATCTCATATCAAATTCAACTTCACGTACGTAGATGGCGAGTATATATAAAATTTTTTTCATTCGTGTACTTGAGTTTAATCAATTATACTTAAAAAGAACGCGATGCGTAAAAAGCGCTATAACTTTACTGTATTTTTTAAATTTCCTAACAATGGATATAGGTGTACGACTGAAAGTACTAAGGATGTAGGTAGACTTTATAAGTATCTAAATTTGCTACAAAATGGTATTAAATTTTTATCATAAAACAATTATATTTATAATAAGAAAAAAAATTTTTTTTAATAAAACTGATTGGCAATACAATGATCGGCACTAATGTTGATTAGCCTTAATGAGATTGAAAATAAACGTACTGTAAGCGTACATGTATTAATTTGATATTAAAACAACGTATTATTTTTTATCGTATTGACGGAATATTTAGTAATAATTTGTTTCATTTTTCTTTTTGTAAAAATCCGTGCAAGGACTCGCATAAAACGTGCTTATACTCGTATGGGGGAGGTGAATTTCACGCATCGAGATAAAAAAGTGTATGCATCATAGAAAAAAAAAACCCGCAGATAATGGAGTCGTTGAAAATCTCCTTTGCAATACTATCCATTTGCGGGATATGGAAACCAGTGGGCATCAACTCGAGCAGCAGTAAATGGGCCTATGACGTTTGGCGCCTGCTATTCATGCCCCAACCATACCTATTTGCTTGTGCACAGTTGGCTCGTATAGTCCTCGTGGACTTGAGCTTCCAAGAAATCACGGAGATTCTCTTTATTTTCATCTCGATCCTAAACATCTGTTGCAAGTCTGTAAACTACGTTGTTCGGCGTAAGGACATCATAAATTTGACGTCGATGCTCAGTACCGATTGTCTACTCCCCAGGGATAAAGAGGAAATTGAAATTTATCGGCGCTGTCGACAATTTATACGGTACAAATTTTTATATTGAACTTTGAGTTTTTTTACAATTAATCTTAACGCATTAAGAACCAAACACATGTTTTTTTTATTTTTTTTATTTTTCATCACCAAAAAAAGGGAGAGAACTTAAAAGTTGTTATCATTCATCTTTATTTAAAAGTTTTCAGACCCGAGGAAATAAGTTTTAAACTCTATATTATCCATCGTACAATTGGACAGAGCAAACCACTATACCAAAGCACTTGTATTTAAAAATTATTCCTCTTGTTCATATAGGTACACCTTTCCGGTTTAAAAAGAAACTAACGTTCTGTTTAAAAAAAAGACTCACATCTTGTTGTCGCAAATTCGATATCGTATGATTATCTATATTAGACACCCGAGACAATAAAAAAAAAAAAAAAAACCATTGAACAAAATAATCTGCGTAACACCAACAGTATATCCATTCGAAGGGAGTATTTATGAATGAACTGACAAAAGGGGGATAAATAATAAAAAGCGCGGACACGCAGATACGTGACGTTGTCGAGCGTCGTCCTGGTGGAAATAACCGCCCTGATGTTCCTGTGCTTGCCGCTGTTCCGAAGCAAGAGGGCCAGCCGCGAGCTGCCCTTCCCGATCTACGTGCCCTGGTCGGAGAACAAGTTCTGGCCAACTTACGCGGGGGAGTTCCTGGCCATCATGACCGTATCCTCGATATCGGCGTCCAGCAACACCCTCATTTTCGGGCTGCTGCTCGAGGCTCGCAATCAATTCGACCTGTTGGCCTACAGGTTCGGCGCAATGTCCCGGCACGGCATAATGCTCGATTACGATGGCGTTGGTGGCTTCGAGGAGAGAACTTTGCTGGTCCAAAATATTCGGCATCACGGGGATATTTTCAAGTTGGTACACAATAACACAATGGGCATGCTTGTGCACGATAAAGGGCCTGGAACAACAATAGAATTTTTATTATATCATATTTCAATCGCCCAATTTTTTTTTTTTTTTTTTTTTTTATTGAAAGAAATAAGTTCAGTTGGTAGATGTTTTTGACTAAAGTTCTTATGTACATTTCAGAATATTCTTGCATATAATTTTCATTAAGACGATTTTTTAAAGATTATTTTTTGCTGTGTTCGAGTAGCACGGTAAATATTCAGGATTTAAGAAAAATTCTAGATTATGAATGAAATTTCCCCACTCGGAGTATGAGAATACAAGCTACGGAATTTGATTCTTACCATTAACATTTTTTTCCTACAAAAAAAAAAAAAATTAGCGTTAAGCTACAGTTAATATTATTGTTAAGATTCATTAAGTCACAATTCTTGAATAAACGTCTCGTACATTAAAAAAAAATTCATTCGTTTTGAAAATTAAATCAGTAAATTTTCAGCACCCTGGATAATTGATAAAAATACTCTTTTACAAAAATTAACAATTTATTATTAAATAATAAATTCTCCTATTAAAAAAACTCGAATATTTTTTATCGAACCCTTGAGGTTTATTGTTAAATATGTAATATTTTTGTAATACCTGCACTGTTTAAACGTAGTGAGTAGTTCTGTACTTGAGGATTTTTTACACCGACACTACAGTTTCTATTAGTTTAAGAAACACTGGCTGCATATTTTTAATACATCATATTGAAAGTTTCAACTTTTTAATTGCTTTAAATTGCTGTTTTTTTGTTTTTTTTTTTTTTTGTTTTTAGATTCATCGATGCCATAAAAAACACTTTCAGTATAGCCATATCGGGACAGTTCGTCACAAGTTCCCTGGTTATTTCGATGAGCGTGTATCAACTGACCATGAATAACTCCTTCAACCTGGGTTTTCTTACAAATTTGCTTTATTTGATGTGCATGTTGGTGGAATTTTTTCTTTATTGTTGGTTCAGCAATGAATTGACTCTGAAAGTTAAGATTTATTTACTTTATATAATAATAACATATGAAAATAAATATTCGTGCAAACTCCACGACATTCTGCTTTCTTTTTCAGAGCGAAAGTTTTGGCAAGTCAATATTTAAAACCAATTGGGTAGCATTAGATGTAAAAAACAAAGATATCATTGTAGTAATGCTTCGTTCGTCAAAACCAGTTGTAATAACGAGTGGATTTTTCATCGTACTGTCATTAGAAACATTTATGAAAGTACATACTTGCTGATATGCACGTAGTATTTTTACGCTTAATTTAGTTATATTATTAATGATAAAAGAAATCATTTCAGGTGCTCAAACTCTCGTATTCTGCATTTAGCGTATTAAGAAGAGACAAATAGCTTATACGTGCAGAACACTAGTTTTTTTTATAGTTAATGTATGTTGGGTATTAATTTTCGATAACGAATGATTGATAATAGTGCATATATTTCTCATTTGTTCACAAAAATTATGTCTTCGTATCGAGTTTTAAATGAAAACTAAAAGCCTTCTTTAACGTAAAAAAAATATATTTTTAGTCTTATAGATGGGATATTTTACTTTTTGTTGATGAAAATGAAAATCAGATAAGGAAAAGTGATAAAATAAAAATTTGTTGCAAGATAAATATTCATTTGCTTCTTTCTTTCTTTTCTAGAAAACATTAATTTTCTTCCAAGTAGATTTAAAATAGAATAATAATAATAGAAAATAAAATAGGGAAATTGAGCCAAGCACTGATACGGAATAGAAGGGCTGAGATAAAAATGTCGAATCTTTGGGATAAATAGGTAAGTTAAAACCTGGCTCAAATGCATGGTTGGCACAACAAAATTTTCTTCTTCTTCTTTTTTTTTTTCAATAAAAAGTTTTATTTTCATACATGTTTTGAGCACTTAAAATCGCTGATTTTCGCCGAGCTAGAAATTCATTTTGTAGCATCTAACTTTTTTCGTTACATTTTTGGCCAAAATGTTGAGTACAATAATTGTAGACTTTTTAGAACTGACCATTTTTATCTACTTTGTCGTCCTAATGCTTTAAACAAATAAAAATGGTTTAGAACAGCCCAAAATTCGTTTGACAGCATGTAACTTTTTTTTTCTCTCTCTGACGAAATATTTAACACGAAACATATATATTTTATTAAAACTTTGTTGTGTTTAGCATTTTCATTTATGGTGTTCTCCTAGCACAGTAAATATTAAAAATTGTTTAAAAAGTGACCGAAAATAGTTTTATCTCACATTTATTGATAAAATATTGATGTAAAAATTGTTTGATTATGATATTAAGCTAAAAAAATAATCTTAAAATAAAGTTCAGTATTTAAGTTGCAATTTTTGCTCAGACACAATATGTCGATTAGTCATGACTTACATGCAAGACAGTGTTTTGCATAACGTTATCTGCTTGTTTAAGTTTTAAAAACACCTTATTTGATTTTATAAGAAGTTTTTATCACATGTATAATATTAAAAAAAAAAAAAAAAAATTAATATTCAAATAAACATCAAACCAACATTGTTCTACACTTTAACTGTTTGAGGCTACAGCTGTAAAAAAGCCAAGTATTTAGGTATCGATTGGCAGACTAAGGTTCATCCAACAAAACAGGTTTTAATAATTATAAATTGACTTCTTAGCTCTGTAATCATTGTAAAGCGCTGCTCTGTAATTGAAACACTCGTTATATGAATTATGCAGTCGAACGCTTTAAAAGAACGGGGATCGCGTGAAGACATAGAGAAAAAGTAGCGTCAGATACTTTTACAGCCTTTTGTCGTGAAGATCGGCAATAATTAGTAAGAAACATAATTAAAAAAAAAAGTGAAAAAAATTATTGAAAATAGTTCAAATAAAATAAATGTAATTTTGAAACAAAAATCAGTCAGTTGTGAGATAAAAATTATAAAAATGATGCATACATCGCCAGAAGCATTCACATTAGCAAGCAGCATAGGTCTATGGGAACCAGTCCATTGGAATTCTCGATTAGTCAAAAATGTTTACAAAATTTATTCGTGTTTCACTTTTTCTGTGATTACTTGGTTCTTAGTCATCCAAATGGCTGCAACGATAATAATCGTGAAAACGGTCGACGACTTTGTTGAATCGACTTACATGCTGCTGTCAACAATCAATGCTTTCGTCAAGGGTGCAACGATCATTTTGAGAAAAAAACACGTACTTAATCTCATTCGTATGCTACAACAGGAAATGTGTTTGCCTAGCAGTTTGGGAGAAAAAATCTTGTGCACTTCTTATGACAAGATTTCAAGGTGTCTTTCATTTCTTGGTGCACAAAATGTTGAAAAGTTTAATTTATTACTACGGTGCTGTCTACTCATATATTTATTTAAATAATCTTTAATTTCTTGTGAATGTTTGCCTCACTCCTTTTGTTTACTATATTCTATCTTCCTTAAATTTTTACCCCATTTTGTTATAATTTCTCCCTGTTATTTTATCAGCAAATTTTTATCGAGCAAAAGCTTCTTAATTTTTTATGGAATTTATTAAAATTTCGATATTATTTTCGAATTAATTAGGAAAAAGTGACAATTTAAAAAGTGCATTCGATAAAAATGTATTTAATTGTAAGCTGGTGAAAACTTGGCATTATTAGTTCTGTATTTGTTTCAGCCCTACATAGTGTAACTTAATTATTACTATCGAGCTATTTTTTTCCCAAAAGATTTTGTTATAGAACTATCCAATATATTTGAATACGAAGTCTATATGAAATTTATAAATAAAGTTCGATCAACATTATTTACTTTATAATGTAAATATACTTTGCGTTTCGTTAATCAACTTAAGTGAAGAGACGTAACAGACGAAATTTTTATACTTAAAAATAGTATTAGACGAAACGAGTCATTCTGACTTTACCAGACGTTAGATGTATTAGATCGAAAGCGTCTATATAGTTTGTACTTAATTTATATATAAATTTACCAATGAATTTCAGAAAAACATTTCTAGGGAAAATTTGTGAACGTATTAGTGTGGGTTGGAGTGCTTCTATATTTAACTCAAGTATCTCAATGGATCCCTTAATAAGGTCTTTAATGAAAGACTTAACGAATGATTTAAAATATTTCTGTTGGGTGAACAAAAATTTTTTTACAATATAAATACTGTATATTTTTAATACTATCTTATAACTTGACCATTGGCATAAATAAAACAAGGAATTTAAAGAATTCCTTTTTCTGTACATATACAATTTTTCGATAAACATAAAGTTTTTATACCTATACAGTTGATTTGAGGTATCATTTTGATGTAACGTCAAAAAAAAAAAAAAAAAAAAAAAAAAAAAACATAATAATTTTATTTTAATGATAATGTTAGATACACCGTGATTTCGACAATCATCCTCGCCGAATCGACGGTCTGGTGTTTATCCGCTTGGCCCTTTCTCTTGGCACGGGACCAACACATATTGCCCATAATGGCCTATTACCCATTCGGAGTCGAGTCTGGCTGGAGATACTGGCTCTCTTACCTGCACCAAGCAATAAGCCTTGGACTGGTTGCAGCCTACGACGTGGCAAATGACAACATCATCACTGGCTTCATGATCCAGGCGTGTGCTCAGCTCGAACTCATGACCTACAGGCTGAACAAGCTGTCGCGCAGGACACCGGTGCTCCGCGAAACGTCCCAGGTCACTCGGATAATCGAGAAGAACATTATCACCCAGAGTGTACGACATCACCTACTTATCTTCAAGTTGGTCAAGAAATATAAAATATACATATATATGTATATATTTTTTTTTTACTTTTCTTAAAACAACAACGCAACGTATAAATGTTGTTTTTTAGACTTGCAGATGACATAAACTCAATTTTCGCGCCAGTCATTGGCGTGCAGTTTTGTTTGAGCTCCATCGTCATGTGCACGACCATTTATCTACTCTCGTTCAAGGACAACAACGGCATCGAGCTTGTTTTTCTGATAATGTACCTGATTTCCATGATAGTGGAATTTTTCATTTACTGCTGGTTCGGCAATGAGGTCACGGAAAAGAGCTTGGAATTCAGTTTGTCAGTCAGCAAAATGAACTGGGCCGAGTTGAATACGAAGAGCCTCCAGGAATTGCTGATCATGATGATACGTTCGACCTCCCCGATACTACTTTCTTGCGGTCCGCTGATAACACTCTCGTTGGAATCCTTCATGAAAGTCAGTGATTACTTAATATGCAAGTACACCTTTTTTCAAAGTCTCATCTAAAATTTTTATCTGTCTAACAGATGATTAAGTTGAGTTACTCGGCATTTAGTGTTCTACAACGATCCACTTAAAGTCTGTAAAACTGTTAAATAGATAATACATTGTCACGATTAAATAGTTATATAACGAATTTTACACGTACAGACACATTCAGATAATTAAACGTGATGAATAAACTAAAATAACGAGATTGATGGATTATCTTTTGAAAATTTAAATTAACGTAAAATTAAGTATGACTCAGTCCATGTGCTATCGACGTACTGTTAAAAAAAAAAAAAAAAAAAAAAAACGAGCTCTACGCGTCCGCATCCTACGCACACATTAGATGGGAAGATATATTTGAAAATAGAACCAATACATGTAATTAGAGAAGAATACACAGGTTGTGTATTAATAACGATAATAGCAGCCCTCGCGTCAGAAAGAAGCACAGGGGGTTCGTAAAGTTTGTGTGCAGGAGAGCTACGTTAGACGCTTTTTTCCATCCTTACAGTACGATACAAAACAAATATACATAGAAATAATTTTTCTTCGTTTCACGTCAATGTATTGTGTCGTATTATTTTTTAATAAACGTGTAAAGGATAAAAAATTGTCATTAAAAAACATGAAATAGTGAATATAAAATATATAAAAATTTACATAAACGTTGTTTTATCTAACAAATATATGAGAAGCAAGTAGAAAAATAAAAAAAATGCATACACTTTCCGAAGCATTTGTCTTGGCAACGGGTTGTGGACTTTGGCGGCCAGTGCATTGGAAATGGGGACCCACCAAAGGCTTATACAACATTTATACCTTTTTCAATGTCGTAGTAATGTCCCTTCTGATTTTGTCAGAGTTAATAGCCCTTGTACTTTTAACGGAAAACATAGACGATTTCGCCGAGGCCAGTTATGTTTTCCTGGCTAGTTTTAACGGCTGCGTCAAAGGCGTAACCTTTCTATGGAGGAGAAAGCGCATCGATGAATTGGCCAATGTATTGGTGGAAAAAGAATTCACTCCCAAAAACATGGAAGAACGTCGACTCTGCTCGTATTATGATAAAATGTCGAGGTAATTTTTTATTCATGTATGATTATGAATTTCTTTCTTCAGTGAAGCCGAAGAATGCAACATTTGTCATGTTGACGTGTATATTATATACCTGTATGTGTCTACGTTGCTAGTGTAGGTATACATTGAACATAAAGTTTAAAAAAATCGAGTACTAGTGAGTTGAACAGAACACTTAATTGCGTTATAAGGTTATGGAGCCCCTTAATTGATGTAGTACCAATCTTAGATTCCACTTTAATATCCAAATATGATAAAAAAAAGAGTGTTATCCTACGTTTTATTGTAAAAGTTTGATTACAAGCTTGGACTCGGTTGATTAGTGAATTTTAGCTGTTCTAATGATTAATCGTCTGGTCTGCCAAAACAAAATTTTTTTTGCCTGCAGCTCTACAAATGTGATTATTTTTTATTTTTGATATTTAAAGCTGGTAATACAAGTTTTCTGGTACAGGTACGTAGTGATATCATATGCAACGCTCGTTGGAATATCTTCGGGTTCGACAGCCATTTGGCCAATTTTTTTCGCTCAAGAAAAGTACACGTTACAGTTGAAGGCTTGGTATTTTTATGACATTACGAATGATCTCACTTATTGGGCTACTTACGCTCATCAGGGCTTGGGGATCATCATCGGAGCCGCATGGAATACTACGAACGATGTTATCATATCTGGATTTATGATGCAAATTTGTGCCCAGTTGGGCCTTATGAGTCATAGATTGCAATCTTTACCAGAAAAATCAAGAGCGGCAGTTGCGCAGAAATTTTCCAGAAATGAGGTTTGGCTTTTGGAAAAAGAAACTATTAAGGAAAATGTTCGTCATCATCTTCAGATTATCAAGTGCGTAGAAATGTACTGATAAAAATAAATTATTTTTAATACTAAATGGCAATAAAAATTTTTTTTTAAAGATTTTCCAGAGATCTACAAACAATTTTCGCTCCTTGTATATTGGTCCAGTTTTGTTTGAGTATTATAATACTATGTATAACAATTTACGAACTGACGGTAAAAAGTGAGAATTCAGCACCAGTCTCGTTTATGTTGATTTTTCTAACCAGCATGTTTGTGGAATTGTTTCTGTACTGTTGGTTCGGAAATGAAGTTACGATGAAGGTATACCAATACGATTTTAATAATTTTTTAATTAAAAACTCAACAATTATGTATCCATAAAATTTTTTGCCAGAGCATGGAATTTAGTAAAATAGTTTGTAACTCTGACTGGACATTGCTACATACAGATACTTTAAAATCTTTACTGATTATGATGGTCCGGACAACGTCACCAATCCTTGTCACTTGTGGAGCTTTTATAACGTTATCACTGAATTCGTATACTAGCGTGAGTACTTTGTCTGGAGTAATAATGTTGTAGTAAAAAATCTATCATGTATTATAATCACTTCTTATAAATTTACAGATCATAAAATTATCTTATTCCGCATTCAACGTATTAAACTCGAATTAATACTTATATTTGTTCTTCAAGAATTAATGTATAGCATATGAAAAATATATTTAATTGGTATTAAACTCGAACTAATACTTATTTTTTGTTCTTCGAGAATTAATGTATAGTATATGATAAATATATTTAATTGGTATTAAACTCGAACTAATACGTATTATTTGTTCTTCAAGAACTAATGTATAGCATGTGAAAAATATATTTAATTGGTTGACTAAATCTCTTAATTTTAAAGAACATGTCTAGTGATTACTCTTCTAGCTTGTGTTCAAAATTTTTTTTATCAATGAAAATTAAAAAAAAAAATTTTGTTTGATTGATTTCTTTTAGAAAGTTGCCACATTTTTAACCAAAAATTACATATTGCCAAAAATTGATAAAATCAACTAAAGTTGAGAAAAAAGTCTTTACAGTACGAAAGACCAAATCTAAATTAATAAAAATAAATTTAAGTTGGAATGTGTCTTGATTATAAATAGTTACCCTACGTGAGTAGCTAAACATTCAATTAAAATTATATACAAACCAGATAAAGCTGCATAATGTTATGATGCTTTCTATGAAGTTTGAAAATAGTTTAATAAGTCAGATTGATGGGTGGTATTCTCAATTTTACATTAGTAGAAAATTGTTTTGAGGACCACTACATTTTCCTTCAAACATTCTTAAGAAAAATATTTTTATTACCTTAAATAACTAACGACTGTAGATAGTTCTATTAAAAACTGCTGGTAACAATTATTGGATACACAATTTTTAAACAAAGGACGAAATACATCATTTTAAAATATTAATTATTACTGTCTGAGCTATAACATCTCTACTACAAATAGGATAGACTTTAAAATACAATCTTCTTATCAAGTATACTTTCGAAATTATACTAGAGTTTACTTGTATAATTTCAAATATCGTCGTAGAAAACACTTCAGTGCTAGGCAATACTGATGACTATACTTTTTGCTTACACCGAAGAGCAAAAGCTTCTCGCGACTTCACAGTCAAACGACTATGCCATCTGCTGGCTTGTCTGTAAGTTGAGCGAAATTATGGAGAAGGATAAACGCTCATAAAATATTTAAGAAAATTATAGCAGATGGAAATGGAAATATGCAATGTGACAAACCTACCAATGTGTTTTTCAAGACATCGATAGTCTACAACAAAACGTCAATGGTCTCGTATTTAGTATCGAATTTTTCTTACCGAGCAATATTTTTTTTCAGTAAAACTGCAACAAAACACAATATTTTACAGAAAAAAGTTGACCAATAAATATCGAATTATTTTTAAAATAACGATATAAAGATGTTATCGACACATTTGGCCATTTTATCAATAACAGGTGTCTGGTGTCCCTCGCACTGGTCGTCGAAAACTTCGAAACTCTTGTACAAAATGTACTCTTGTTTTGTCATTTTCCTAATGTACAGCTTAGGATTATCTCAATTGGCGCAAATAGTTTTTGTTAGACATAATTTCAAGAGCTTCAACGACACCTTCTTCATTCTTTTGTCAACGAATTTAACTTGCTTCAAAGCTATCCGAATTTTGCTGAATCAAAAGCAAGTAATTAGTCTGATGGAAATGTTTAAACAAGACTGCTGCTTGTTCCATGATTGCTTTGAAAAAAATATAGAAAAACGATGCGAGTATTACTGCAGGTATGTGAAATAAAAATTTTTATTTCGAAAGCGCTTAATATCCGAGAAACCATTTCATGTTGTCCCTATAAATCTCATTCTTTTTTTTTTTATTTATTATTCTTTTTTTCATCATTTAATCAGAAAAGTCGCAATATCACTTTTGTGCCTGTGCGAGATCACAGGTATATTTTTGGTTATCGCACCACTTTTCAAAGACACTGAGAATCAAGAGTTGCCCTACAAAGTGCTTTTACCGTATGACGTCTCCAATCCTCTGTTTTACTGGCTAACTTTTGTTCATCACGCTATTGACGCTGCGATATTTGCGGCTATCAGTATAATCACGGACGCCCTAATAATTGGATTTATGTTGCACATTTGTGCCCAACTTGATTTGCTGCAATTCAGACTTACAAGATTTCCCGAATTGATTGGAGGAACGGGTTCGTGGGAAAAAGCTCGAAGAATCGAGAAACTTTTACTGGCTCAGAGTGTCAACCACCACGTCAATATTTACGAGTAAGTATAGTTTATTACAATTATTTTTTAGTAGAGTGTCTTGAAAAGTTTAAAATAATCATGTGGTTTTTGTATTCATTAACGGCAGAATATCCAAATCAGTTTGTACCATCTTTAGCGAAATTATCATTAGCCAGTTTTGCGTTAGTGCAATTGAAATTTCCATTAGTGTTTATCAGTTATCGCTTCATATGACTAATGTTGTCGAATCTTGCACGTATTTGCTTTACCTGATTTGTATGTTGGGACAACTTTTCGTTTACTGCTACTTTGGTAACGAAGTTCATCTTGAGGTGATTTATCTAGATTTTTTTTGTCATGACTCTGCACATTGTTGGTGCATATTAAAATTTTGTGGAATTTATTCGATTTTAGAGCAAAAAAATAAACTATACGATATTTAGTATCAACTACACCCCCTTGTCGATTGAACTACAAAAAGATTTGACATTAATGAATCTACTGTCATCGAAGCCCATCACAATATCGTACGGACCTTTCGTTCGCTTGATACTGGACTCGTTCACTAATGTTAGTAGATATATAATAAACGTAAATTTTTTTTAAAGATTTGCATCTAAAAATCATTAATTTTTTTCAGATCGTTAGAATATCGTATTCAACTTTTAATCTTTTACATAATTCTGTTTAATAAAAAGGATATGATTACTAAATATTAAACGTTAATAGTAAGAAAATAGACGAAAAACACAATTTAGTACTTCTGTAAAAGTCCATTTGCCGGACCAATTATTGCAAACTAAATAAATACCTATATGTATAACAATTTAATACTTTCTTTTTTTTTGAGTGTTCCATTTTTTATAGTCTAACTCTAATGTACGTACATTCTTGTTATTTCAAGGTACCAAGTATTTTGTGGAACTCCACGGGATACTGAAAAAATAAAATTGTCTCAAAGACCAATGTTCTTAATGTTTTTAACGCTTCTGCATAAGATTATTAATGTACTATCAAATGTATTTCTATTCGTTAAATATGAATGTATATTTTACAAGTATATCAAAATTAAATGGTTGATTTCTTCGTATAAGCCCCATCGCCACTGGTGATATGCTTGAGCCCAAGGGATTATTCAATATGTTAGGTTTGATATTTAGGCATTTATATGTTGAATTTTGCTTTTCTTATAAAGGTTACGAAAAAATTTTCTAAAAAATGATCTAATATACTCTGTCATGTTCAATAAAAAAGTACAGATGTAAAATAATTAATTATATTGTAGTGTTTTGCATTGACCAATCTTTTCATTTTATGCATCGACAACTAATTTTTTTTTTTTAATGTAAAAAAAAAAGTAACATCGAACATGAGCCACGTCAGTGGTGGTATTTATACATCTTTATGTCGAACGCAGAGTCAAGAAAAAATTACTTTCGTGTAAAGAAAGCCACGTATCGTCGCTAGAAAAATGTTACGCGCGTCGTTACACCATAATTTTCTAGCGCTCGCTCTACACTTTACATGCAACTATCTTTGTCGTACTCAAGCTGGAACGAGAGGAAAAAAAGTGCTGTACGCAACGCGAGACCATCAATCAGCCCAACAACGTTTTTATATCCAAGGTATAGGAAAAAACGGAGAATCGAAGAGAACGTGTTTGCACCTTCCATTAAAGGCTTATAGACAAAGTACCTTTTGTCGAAGAAAAATTACAGCTTATGCATAGAGTCGACTTGGCATTTGTCTTCGGGCATAAAAATACTTGAAGATTCTACACTATAATAATAAAAAGGTTTTTACTGCAGAGAAAAAGTTTTCCCCCCTTCTTTCTCTGTAAATTCACTCGAAAGAATATAGACAGAGAAGGATTGCAACAAACTATAATTTTTGTTAGCTCTACGTAAGCTGAATTCTACATATTGGAAGTAAGGAAACAATTGGCCACGATGAATACAAAAAATGATGAATGAAGGATAATTTTACTTTTTTTTTTCTATACCTCCATTCTTAGTGATTCTCGTCGACACAAGTCATAAGAAAATTACGAGGTACGTCAACTAAAGTCAAAGACACTATACGTGGTGTCAAAGTTCCACACAAAGGTACAATCTTGTTATGGTGAATTGAACTTTAACTTTTGTCATGTATAACTATTCGAAATAATTTTACTTAATTATTGTTAAATTTATCTAATAATAGTTAAAGTACTTTAGGACGGTTTTTAAAAATTATTTCTTTTCACATCGGTTGTATCACATAACGATAAAACAATGAACGTATGATTAATGTTAAATACAGACGTGCTTGCTTATTAAAACTTGCGACAACTGCAGCTACAGTTTTTAAATTTTTTTACTTTGTGGCAACACAACAGGCAAATATGTAAATTGAGTAAAAAGTTTCATATTTATATAGTAAACTCCGAGCGTTCAAGAAGTTATTGATTAGCGCGCGAAGGATTCAAAGCAAGATCGCCTCGTGCGCATGATCTGAACGCCCCGAATGGCTTATATTTTTTTACAGGATTGGTTGCAACTTTTGCCAGAAACGTATGGACATGGACTCTGTGTATAAGTACAACAGTCAGCCCCACTTTTTAACAATTGTTAACTCAGTTAAATCTTATGGCAGCAACTACTTCATTGATGATGGTGGGCACCGTTCAAACTAATTGTCTCTCCCGTGGAAATTTACATTGGCCATAACCAAAAAGTGGGAGCAGCACTAAACGTGCACGGGCCATGGGATGGGGTCCGCACTCTATTTATGCTCACTATACTTCTAAATCAGCTGTGAGCACGCGTCACATCCATTATCACTATTGAACTATATACTGTTACGTTGTTACTGTATTTGTCATACGTATATGTGTATTATATCTCTTACAGATGTGTTTTATTTGTACAGTACTGTCTTAGTGTATTCATAGATTTACCTGAGTACTAATCGACTTACTAAACAATGTCTTCAAATTCGAAAAGAGGCAAAGTCGCCACATCGCGATCATTGAGGTCGAAAAAAAGAAAGTTTCACGACAATCCGTCCACGGATAAAAGCAGTACAGCTGTGGAAGAAAGATTATCATCTCACGATTTGCCGATAGTAAGTTCAAAAGGTATATTGTTACTTGAATAAAAAAAGAATCATTGTATAATTTTGGGAATAATGTTTGGTTGATAAAAATCATCAACGAGTTGTGCTACAATTTTAAATCGCGTAGCCAGTACCTACCTTTACTGTGAGAGTAAATTGTGCAGTATATAAACATATTGTACATCTCGAACGAAAGTTCAAGAGAATCAGACCTAAAAACGCTTTATTTGAAAATTTCGTGACAATAATTTTTTTTTAACAAAAAATAATTCAAAAATTTACAAAATCAAATTTTAGTGCATGTTCTTTTAAGGGTGTTGGATTATGTTATTTATATTGCTTATTAAATTTCGAGATTTTTTTTTTTTTTTATATCTTGTTCACTAGTATTTAATCAATTTATGATATATTTGTCGAACCCGTCGTCCTGGAAATTTTATACAAGTGTAAGAAAGTTAATTCATATTTTTTTAAATACATTGATTTAATGCAAAATAAAATTTAAGCTTGATAAATATGCTACTATTTTACAATCAGCGATTTTATAATGCTAAAAAAATAACTTTTTATCCATCAAAAATAACTGAAAGATTCCCAATATTTTTGATAAATTTTAAACTCAAATTCATACTTTAAATAAAAGACTAAAAAAATAGTAAATAACAGCGAGAGGAAGCTTCGTGCCAAATAATTGTCAGTCGTTTTTTTTTTTTTTATTAGTGGATTTTTGCTGAGCTTGCCAATTTTTTCTAAATTTTGAATGAATTTTGAAAAAGTTATTTAGTATACCACAAAATTTTTCTATTAATAACAATATACTGGAACTCCTAATGGGTTAAAAGGTATTAATTCACAAATTTTTACTATTTTTTTTTCAGGTAAAATTCTTTTATACTTGTAAAACCTCATTATACTTCGATTAAAAATATTTATTTTTTCTTGCCTGCGATTTATTTTTTGTATTTCATTATAAAGGTTTACAACTTAATTTATGCTTAAAGTTAATTCTGGAGAACTTTATGCTGTTTTACCGATCTATGTTCCCGCGTAGGTAATTAGAAAAGTCAATGTGTTAGAAATTGAGAAAAATAATATTTTCTTTAAATATATTTTATTTTCAAATATAAATAAAAAAAAAATCAAAGGAAACACTCTAAAATTATCATTAAAGAACGATTTCAGGTCTACAAAATACGGATTTATGTTTTACTTTTTTCGTTAAAAAAAAACTTTTGTGTTTTTTATTTTTGTTTCCAGTGTCCTAATAACACAAAAAATTGTTTTCAAATGTCAGAAAAATCACTTTGCATTAAATACAATTTTTATTTCACATTTACTGAAAAAATGTAATATAAATATTGTTTAAATATTCTATAAAATTGTAAAAATGGCATTACAATAAAATCTTGTAATTAGAATTATATTTTGCTCTGAAAATCAGCAGATTGATCGTGTCTTACACGCAAGACGTAGTTTTTGCATAAAATTAGCTTATTACTTTTACATTTTTATATTTAAAATCGTCTGTTTCGCCACCATACATCAATTCAAAACTGTATCCCATAAGTTTTTGAGTTAAGAATTTTACATAACGAAAAAAAAAGAGTTAAAAACAGGCCTCAGTACTTACAGCTGCAAGGCTCGGGAACAAATTCTAGCCAAAAATAAACGTATGAATTTACCTGATGTTCGGGACTGGACAACCTCGCCTCTTTTGAGCTGCCATTCTTTACATTAGCACCTTAGTCAATAAAGAGGCAACGCCTCCTTAATAACTAATATAATTAGCTTCTTGTTGACTGAATCCTCCACAGCTTTTCAACAGAAAAAATTGCAGTTTTCTGCTGATTCAGTAATGCTAGCTGTTGTTTTTTTCCCAGTTGGAAATATGTGTTGATAGTATTACGTCAATCAGAAACGCAATAGATGGTGGAGCTAATCGTTTAGAGCTATGCAGTGCCTTGTCAGAAGGTGGCCTCACTCCAAGTCTCGGTTTGCTGACGATGGCCAAACGCATTTCATCCGTCCCAATTTTTGCAATGCTACGCGTTAGAGGTGGAAACTTTGTTTACACGCAGGAAGAAATCGGTAACCAGCCCAATGTATCTCGCCGATTCGTACACCTTCATTTATTTTTTGTATTTTCTCATTGTAGACGCTATGCTGATCGATCTGCACGAGTTCAAAGGTGCTGGTGTCGATGGTTTTGTTTTTGGAGCTCTGACGAGTGAAAACCTGTTGGACGTAGTTTTGTGCCGTAAAATAGTCGAAGCAGCCGGTCCACTACCGGTCACTTTTCATCGAGCCTTCGACGAAGTGGTCGATCCGATTTTAGCCATGGAAAACCTTATAAAGCTCGGATTTAAGAGGATTTTGACATCAGGTCAGAAAAATTCGGCAATCGAGGGCTCCGATCTCATTAAAACATTGGTGGACCGGTCGGACGGTAAAATAATCGTGATGCCCGGCGCTGGTCTGACGAGCGAAAATATTGCCGGTTTAAGGGATCAGACATCAGCTGTGGAGTTTCACGGATCGGCTAAAAAAGTGGAAAATACTGGCAGTGGTGTGGCCCACGATAGACACCTCGTGACTGACAAAAATATCGTAAAGTTGATGTTGAAGAATCTAAAAGGGAGTCCATGAATTTGCAAGTTGTAAAATATTTGTTATGTTACACGCAAAAACTGTTATGCAAAGTGTTGTGAAATAAATTAGTAATACATGCCTGATTTCTCTCAAATATTTTTTAAAGTTGCGAAGTAAACTAAGATTTTATTATGATAATCATTTTATAATTTTATTCACAATTGAATTATTCATTAAAAAAAATTAAAAGAAACCAGGAATTTTTTTATAATGCTTGACAATAAATTTTAAATTTAATAGTCGTGATGAGATTTATTATCTAAATATTTTGAAGTTACCTTTAGAGTTTTGTTTACTATTTTTCCGCCTTAGAACCAAAAATCAAGCTGCGAAGGTGCTTTTTTGAGGATAGACGGCAGAAGAACTTTTTTTTATAAATTTAAAAGTTTTTTTTGGAATCTTGATCCAGAATTTCAATTTCAATTATAATGGTTAAAAGAATCAAGTACGTTTCAAGGTCCAAGTACGTTTGATAATTTTTGTGTTGTAAAATATTTTTAAATTACTTTTATCCTGTAATACTTCTATTTAAATTTAACTAAAATTTTGTATACAGAATATGATTTATTATAAAAGTATTGAAAATTTTTCAAATTGGCACATAACTTTTTTTTTTCTTTTATTTTTTAGTCCCATTATTTTCATAAGAGTTTTTATGTAATTTACTAATAAATATTAAAATGTTGAAAAACAAACCTTGTTTCATGGTTTCACGATTTCGTTTGATTTTTTCTATAATCTTCATTTTTTTATTTTACGTTACTTCCTCCCATTGAACTCAAATCTTCTAGAACTTGTGAAATTTTAATGATATTACACTTTTATCGATTTATTTTTTAATTTTGATTTGGAAAATAATCTCTAGGTAAGTTACACAATTTTTCCCATTTTTTCTCTAAGCTTGTAAAGTTCAAACATATAAATTTTAAATGTTTTTCTCAAAAAGTTTTTACTGTAATTTTATATTTGATAACATATAAAAATATATCAAAACGATAAAAACAGTCGACTTTTAAAAATCTTAACGTGATAAAAAAAGTAATTTACATTCAAGCAAATTTTTTTGACACTGCCACAAATATAATTTATGTTTAATCATAAGATCAATAAGTTAAATTTTAATGTCACTTTTAATAATAATATGATATAGACTTGAGCTACGCTACAATAATAAAGCATAGTTGGATATTCGTAAAAAAATCATCGATTTCTAATTTTTCATGAAGCCACAGTTTTTTCAACGAAAAATCTGTCGTGTAATATAATCACTTCTCATTGATTCGCATATCGTAAAATTATCTTATTCTTCATTCAACGTATAAAACTCGAACAAATACATATTTTTTATTTAAAAAAAATTAATGTATAGAATGTACGCAATGTATTATTGATTCCAATGAGTATGGCTAGCAATTACTCTTAGAGTTTATACTTGAAGTTTTAATAATAATAAGAAAATAGTGGAAAAAACCAGGTCTTAATAGTTGTGAAGGGCCCCACTATACATATAAACTAAAATGAATGTATGTTGGAATGCGTCTAAATGTTTAATAATTAACTTACTTGATGAGTAGCTAAACATTAAATTAACGTTATGTCCAAACTAGATAAAGGTGTAGGATATTCCATGATACTGCAGATAGTAAAATGGGCCAACTTGATGGAAGGTGTCCTAAACTGGCCAATCATTTCAAGGATCCATGTAAAATTTCTGTGCTAGTTATTTGCATTACTATAAATAACTTATTTTTATTGTTATTAGAAAAAAAATTATTATTTAAATTAAAATATTTCGACTACAAAATAGATAGATTTATAAATACAGTTTTCTTACTCTGTAAGTTTTTAAAATTACACTGAATTTTTCGTAAACAACAAACATGTAATTTTTTTATCAAGTTTATCTGTTTAAAAAGATAAATATTGTTGAAAACACTTCAGTGCTAGGCAATACTGATGACTATACTTTTTGCTTACACCGAAGAGCAAAAGCTTCTCGCGACTTCACAGTCAAACGACTATGCCATCTGCTGGCTTGTCTGTAAGTTGAGCGAAATTATGGAGAAGGATAAACGCTCATAAAATATTTAAGAAAATTATAGCAGATGGAAATGGAAATATGAGATGCGACAAACCTACCAATGTCGTTAACGAGACTTCGATAGTCTACAACAAAACGTCAATGATCTCGTACGTAATATCAAGTTTTTTTTACCGAGCAATATTTTTTTTCAGTAAAACTGCAACAAAACACAATATTTTACAGAAAAAAGTTGACCAATAAATATCGAATTATTTTTAAATTAACGATATAAAGATGTTATCGACACATTTAGCCATTTTATCAATAACAGGTGTCTGGTGTCCCTCGCACTGGTCGTCGAAAACTTCGAAACTCTTGTACAAAATGTACTCTTGTTTTGTCATTTTCCTAATGTACAGCTTAGGATTATCTCAATTGGCGCAAATAGTTTTTGTTAGACATGATTTCAAGAGCTTCAACGACACCTTCTTCATTCTTCTGTCGACGAATTTTGCTTGCTTTAAAGCCGTTAGTAATTTAATTAACCAAAAGCAAGTAATTAGTTTGATGGCAATGTTTAAACAAGACT
This sequence comes from Copidosoma floridanum, assembly GCF_036245765.1. Lineage (NCBI taxonomy): Eukaryota > Metazoa > Arthropoda > Insecta > Hymenoptera > Encyrtidae > Copidosoma > Copidosoma floridanum. The sequence continues at coordinate 36,002,187 of NW_028321890.1, forward strand.
GCTGCTTGTTCCATGATTGCTTTGAAAAAAATATAGAAAAACGATACGAGGATTACTGCAGGTACGTGACATTAAATTTATTATTTCCAAAGAAAACTTTATAACATCCTTTCAAACACTCGCTTGTTTTGTTTCCTTTGTTTTATCACATCATCAGAAAAGTTGCATTATCTCTTTTGTGTCTGGTAGAGGTGACTGCTATTTTCGTGGTAGTTGCACCACTTTTTAAAGACGCCAAGAATCAAGAGTTGCCCTACAAAGTACTTTTACCCTATGACATCTCCAATCCTCTGTTTTACTGGCTAACTTTTTTTCATCATACTATTGGCGCAGCTACATTTACTGCTATCAGTATAACTACCGATGCCCTAATAATTGGATTTATGTTGCACGTTTGTGCCCAACTTGATTTGCTGCAATTCAGACTTACAAGATTTCCCGAATTGATTGGAGGAACAGATTCGTGGGAAAAAGCTCGAAGAATCGAGAAACTTTTACTGGCTCAGAGTGTCAACCACCACGTCAATATTTACGAGTAAGTATAGTTTATTACAACTGTTTTTTAGAAGAGTGTCTTGAAAAGTTTAAAATCATTTTTAAATTTTCGCATTAATCAATGGCAGAATATGCAAATCGATTTGTACCGTCTTCAGCGAAATTATTACCTGTCAGTTCTGCATTAGCGCTCTCGAAATTTGCGTAAGCGTTTATCAGTTGTCAGTTCATATGACTAATGTTGTCGAATCTTGCACGTATTTGCTTTACCTGATTTGTATGTTGGGACAGCTTTTTGTTTACTGCTACTTTGGGAATGAAGTTCATCTTCAGGTGATTTAATTATTTTTTCTTATCCTCACGACTTTACATGACTTATGCATATATGTATATTAAATTTTTTTTTATATCTGAAATTTTTTCGATTTTAGAGCAAAAAAATAAACTATACGATATTTAGTATCAACTGCACCCCCTTGTCGGTAGAATTACAGAAAGATTTGAAAATAATGAATCAGTTGTCGTCGAAGCCCATCATAATATCGTGCGGACCCTTTGTTCGCTTGTTACTGGACTCGTTTACGCACGTTAGTGTTTTTTATAAATCAAAATTTATTATATATTGTCTGTTAAAAATGCTTATGGTTAATTTTTTTTTCAGATCGTTAGAATCTCGTATTCTACTTTTAATGTTTTGTATAAATCTGTTTAATGAAGTCGATGTAATGTTTTGGTGACTAATTATCGAAGTTAAATTAAAGTATATTGAACGTCAAATTAATAATATTTATTGAACGTTAAATCAAGTACATAAAACTATATAAGACTAAAAAAACAACTTCTAATGGTTCCTTTTTTTACTTTCATTTTTTTAAAGTCTAACTATGATATGTATTATCGTTATTTCAAAGTGCCAAGCTATTAAACTCAAGTCTTGCATGTAACTCAATGGATTACTAAACAATAATTGTTTGACAGTAATTTGCTAGGACCTATTTGTTTGAAATACGTGTGAACAGTGTGGATATCATGCACAAATTTTTCTACAAACTTGTCATTGTAACAATATATGTATCATCAAATATATTTCTATCAGATAAATACGAATGTACAACATGAATTACGAGTGTAGCAGAATTAAATGGTAGATTTTTTCCCGTAAGCGCCATTCTCCCTGGGAATACGCCTATGCCCGAAGACCTTTTGTGATTGCTCTGGTTGGATGCGTTTTAGATGCGAATGCTATTTTTCGTACCGAGAGCGCAACAAATATTCAAGGTTACGAAAAACCCCTTTTTTACGAACAGATGAAGTCAAGTGTCTGAAAATGTGTAACATTTATTCCAATACGTTGAATAAAAACATATATGGATAAAAAATAGTAAACTTTTCAAAACTTTGAAATTGATTAACTTTTTAATATTTTAATATCACGCATCGATTTATAGTTTCTTTGCTTATAGAAAAAAAAATAGCCCGGAGTATCAGCCATGTTAGTGGTAATATGATATCTACGTATGTACGACAACGTTTTTATATCTAAGGTAAAAAAAAATGGTGAATTAAAGAGAATGTGTTTGCACCTTCCATTAAAGGCTTATAGACAAAGTACCTTTCGTCGAAGAAAAATTACAGCTTATGCATAGAGTCGACTTTGCATTTGTCTTCGGGCATAAAAATACTTGAAGATTCTACACTATAATAATAAAAAGGTTTTTACTGCAGAGAAAAAATTTTCCCCCCTTCTTTCTCTGTAAATTCAGACAAAAGAATATAAACAAGGATTGCAATGAACCATCATTTTTATCCACTACGAAAGCTATATTCAACACGTTTGAAGGAAAGAAACAATTATTGATCACAAGTATGGAAAATGATAGGTATCTTCGCTTTTCGTTTTATATATCTGTTCTTATAGAAATTTTCGTCAACATACGTCGTTGGATAATTAGTACGTCAATAGAATTTAAAAACATTAAGCGTACAGTCAAAATTACACAAAAATACGATCTTGCTACGGTGAACCAAAATTTAAATTTTTTGATGTCAAGCAATACATAAATAATGATATCAATATGAAATTATTAAAATAATAGTTTATAGCACGATTACTCTTGAACGAAGTCGTGTTTTTATATTATGAAACCACAAAAGCTTTTTATATCTAATTCTGGTTATAAATTTTGCAAGAGGGTGTTGTATTTTTCATGCCTACTACTCACCTACTTAAAAATGTCTTCGAATCCGAAAAGAGGTAAACTGAAAAGGTTTCGTATGGATATGACTAAAGAGGAAAAAAAATTTTTTAAGAATTAAAATAATCCGTTATTATTATTTTCATGCAATTCACATTTTCAATTCAAAGTTTGTAAAAATAAAAATCAATAATAGAAGGATTTTTCGGGGTTAACTGTTGACAGTGGCTTCTTCCTTTTTTCGAATTTTCGGCAATCGAGGGCTCCGATCTCATTAAAACATTGGTGGACCGGTCGGACGGTAAAATAATCGTGATGCCCGGCGCTGGTCTGACGAGCGAAAAGACATCAGCTGTGGAGTTTCACGGATCGGCTAAAAAAGTGGAAAATACTGGCAGTGGTGTGGCCCACGATAGACACCTCGTGACTGACAAAAATATCGTAAAGTTGATGTTGAAGAATCTAAAAGGGATGCAAGAGCCAATTTGCTAAGTGTTATGAAATTACCACTCCATTAATAGCGTGCAATATGTGACTTTATAATTGTTGCATCACTTACATAGGTATTCGCGTAAAGAACTAAGCCTAGTTTATGGATAGCGAAAATTTACAATTGCTGTAAAAAAAGGGAAAAGGTACTTTCAAAAAATGCTAAAGTCAAAAGTAATCTGATCGAGAAAAGGAAAGACGCAGATGGCCGTCAAGAAGTTTAGTGGTAAGTACACGGAATCTCGCTCCAAATTCGAATTTCAAAAACTTCGATGAATTGGAGATTAGTTTCACTCTTGTCTTTTACTATTCTGAGCTCGGAAAATAAGAGACAGCTCTCCTTTCTCAAGTTCTTAAGCTCAACTACTCGAATATTTTCTAAAATTGCTCTTTGCTGAATTTCGAATTAGCTTTTTTGAGCTGCTAAAGTAATTACTGTTGTAAAACTTATTTTTAATGATTTGACAATATTTGAATGACCAATTTTCAGACCTTTAGTAAAATTTATGATCTTGAAGCGGCTGTTTCTAAAAAAAGGAAGAAAAAAATTGGTGACCCGTGAGGTTTTATTAATAGAAAATAAAAAACTGTAAAAAATAATATTATATTTTATATTGCGTACCAATAGGGCCTTTTTTTATTTTCGTCCGTGGTGCGTATACTACTTATTTTACAAGTCCTGGTGTCCTAGAGGAGAATATTTTCGTCCATGGAGCAGAGGGTAATGTCCAGTGACCAAGCACCAAAGACGTAAAAGATTAAATATTTTTAAGTGGTTACTGAGTTGGGCATGTATAATAAAATATGACACAATTTTTTGAATATAGCATATAGAATTTTATAAAAGATTATGCAGACTCACAGATGGTTTACAAGTAGAATATAATTCAATTAGTTCGCAATATCTCTAAACTCGGGAGACCCATTGCTCTTGTGGTAATTAAAACATTAAATATTAGCATTTTTGTGCACACATTTTCGATTATGTCAAGCGCATCTGCGATATATGTGTTTCGAATTATTCATTAAACCACGATTACATCAAGAGATTTTGGGCCATACACAAATCTAAAATAATTCAATTGATACAGATTTTTTTTTTTTCATCTTTTTAAATTTGCTCTTGTTTTTTAATTAGTTCGTTTGCTTATTATTATTTTAATAAGCAAAAAATGTGCTCGAGTAAAAAATTTTTTAAAACATCCAAAATTAAATTAAAATCCACATATTAAATTTAAAATAGTTGTATGTGAGACTTTGCTTAGCATAAACGGAGCCGAAATTTTAAATTTTTTTGAGAAAGTAACGTTGAAATACATCGATTACAAGAAATTCTTATTCACCTCAATGTTACACAAATTTGTTTGTCTCTGACATTTTGTTTCTGATTTATACCCTGTTTCAAGTCTAATTTTTTTTTTTTTTTTTGCTCAAAAAGCATGCAAGCACAAATTATAAATTTTTAAAGTTTTCTTTCAGAATTACAATTCGGAATTTTAATTTTGATTTACATCGATAAAAGAAACAATGGTCCCACTGTATTTGATTTTGTATATGTTTTGTGAATTGTTTTTAAATTACTTGCATTATTTAAAAATTCCGTTTAAATATGATAAAACTAATTCTGTACAAATAAATATTATTAATTATAAAAAGCGTTGAAAAATTATTCAACTGACATTTCATTTATTTCATTAAATGATTACCTGATCCCTTTGTTTCAATTGAGTTTTTATGCAATTTACTAATGAATATCATATAATAACTTGTTTTTTGATATCTAAGGTGCTGCCACGCAAAGTTTATTTGATGATTTTGCATTTTTCGTAATTTTTTTGTAATCGTCATTTTTACACTTTACACTATTTTCTCCCTCTGAATGAAGTTGTTCTAAATCTGGTGAAATTTTTATTATATTACACATTTATTAATTTATATGTTTGCTTTTATTTGGAAAATGAACTCTAGTAAAGTCACATGTACTTTTCCATTTTATCTCTAAATATGTACAGTTCAACGTATATAATTTTAATATATTATTTTCAATAAACTTTCACATTAATTTCATATCAGATAACATATAAAAGTATTATATCGAACGATGGAAACAATTTATTTATTTCAAGTTTTAATACGATAAAAGAGATAATTAACAGTTTAACCAATCCTCTCATATTTTGTAACAAAATATAATTTGTATTTATTTTGTAAGATCGATAGGTAAAATATTAGTGCAACTTCTAACAATAATATCTAAAGTAGAGCTACGTTGTAACAATCAAGCACACACATTTATATTTGTAAAAAAGATGACTTATTTTTCCACGTAGCAATATTCATTTTTATGTATATAACTTTATCAAGTGTGTTTTGTGTCAAAAGAAGATTGCATCTGGCACGTTTTTTCTCCCTTCCTTTTTTTTTTTTTTGTTTTTTGTTTTTTATTTTTTTTTTCAGTTGATACGTATAGTTTTCTTGGGCAATTGTAAGAAGACAAGGATGAGATTGTCAGTGCTATGTTGTTTTGCGCCGCAACATTTGGCCTACTGCCTGAATAATTAATTAGTCGAAAGATATAGATTTTCCTGTATGTCTGTATAACTTTTTATTAAAAGATACACCAGAGTCTCGATGGGCATTGATATTTTTCCCCCTTTTTGTATTATTTAAAAATTTGAAATATTATCTTTGTATATTATTAGTTTGGATCATCAAAATTTTGGAAAGTAATGAAACAGTTGTCGGTATACTGCAAAAAAAAAAAAAAAAAAAAAAAATTCACTATGTGATGCCATACGCTACGACTCTAACGATTCAGGGTTTCCCAACTACTTTCCTACAAAGGTTTATTCATCCAACTGTACTTACATATTAAACACTTAGCGCACTAAACTTCAATATCTTTTTTTTTCTTTAAATTGACAAATTTATAGAATTAGTTTTAACATATGTATATACATTTTTATTACTGTACAAGCAATAAAAAAGTATTCCTGTATCCCCTTAGTACTATTACAACCAACGCAATAAATAAATTACAATATTTGAAAGTTTTTTTGTTAGCGTGTCGTATTTGATTGATGGATTGCGTGGTAAAATAGAAGAAAAAACAAATGCTTTTTAATAAAACATCAGTTTTAATGAATCATGAAGTATGATTGCAAAGTAAAAAAAAAGTTACCTCGATCATTGTCATATATTAATTAACCCATTAAACATGTTTTTACATCCCTCATTTCTATTGATTTCTTAGTTCCATAATTGAATTTGGACAAGAGACGGTTTAATTATTTGATACAAAGTGTATTATTGTTATACTAAGCGTCATCGTGTATGATTAAAATTCACATGATATAGATTAGACACGCACGCTGATATTTAGCTGAGGCAATTGTGTTTAATAGTACAGTAAAAACGATATCTTATATATATCTGATATGTCATGTGTAAAGTGATCATAAATTGGACTTGATATTAATTTAAACTTGACTGGATAAAAAAATTACATTAATTTTAAAATCGTTAGTAATAGTTTGTTAATATTTATTATTCGTAATGAAAATTGTTCATAACAATGAAACAATATTAAAAGTACCATTTATTAAAAATAAAATTCATTTGTACTCAAGAGTTCCATCGTTTTATAAATTCTCGTTCACTTTGGTAATAGAAAGTGAATACTTTAGTTATACTTCATGCAAGTTTATTGCGTATGTGATTGTTCCTTTTAATATTTATGCAAATAAAAAGTAATTTCAATATTTAACGCACAGTACAGTTGTCCTCTTTTAAAATTAGATTCATGCTTGAATTATAACGTTACTCATGTATGAACTGATAAAAAGTTCAACAACTTTTACTTTTAAATAGATAGTTTAATTAAATTCATACTACGCACTTAATTAACATCATCGCTTGAGTACCTCCAACTTGTCTGAATTATAATCAAAATATAAAGTATATATGAATAAATTAAAAAAATTAAATTCACAACAAATATATATATGTGTTTGTGTTTATATGTACGTATGTTTACTGATCTTAATGGTATAAATACATTTTAGTATATATTAATTTTATATTTGTAAAAACACGCGCGATGTGCAGTATTTGTCGAAAACAAGCGACTTCTATTTTTAGTTTGTAAATAATGTACCTCTTCTTTTTATCTTTATAATAAAGTTTCACGTGTATGTACAAATTATGCACACGGCATCTCCGCGCGTACATAACAACTTTGTTAGGTATTTCACAATTTTGGTTTCATTCAATTCTGATATTACAGCAGACGGATCACATTTTCATACTCGTCGTAAAACTTTTGTGTAAACATTTATTTTACAGCCTAATCTTAGTAAAGTGGCACATTTAATTATCGGCGATTCTTAAAGTACGTTTTGTCGATGATAAAATGAAAATAAAAATCTGTGTGAATTTTTTAGAAATAAATAGAGACCTGTGCTTGGGAAAAAAGAAAAAAGTAGAAATATGTATCAGCATCAAAGGGGGAGAGCTCCATTTGCTTGATGAAAATAAAACAGACAGGGATGAAAATAAGAAAAAAAAAAAAAAAACGTGGTAGGAGGGAATCGGAGGCAAATCATCGATCAAACGTAAGCAAACCCGAGGGCCGTTTGTGCTCTTGGTCATATATATAACCGTTGGATTTGGATCGATAGCGTCACTTGGCTTTCATTTACCAATTGTTCCGCATCGCATACCGAGACTTGCGCTTTTTTTCATCCCTCCTACGAAACTAATATTTATTTAATGAGTTTAATGACAAATGTTTTCTTGTATTCACAAAGTTATCTTGGAAGATTATGTAGTAAAGTAACACTAAAAAAATTTGCAATGAAAATACAAAAACAATTTCCACGTACTTGTTACTTTTTTTTTTTTTTTTTTTTTTTCTTTGTAAGAAACTTAGTGTGTCATACGTCTTTGAAAATGTGTGCAGATAGAAAGCTTTTTCTTCAAGACTCGAGTCTCAAGTACATAACCAAAGTGCGGATATGAAAAGATAATTAAATTGCACTCACATCGCATCGTTTCGGAGTATCCATCGATTGGTCAATTGAAAAAATGTCATTTTTGATGGAACAAGAATATAGAATTCAAAACTCGGGAGTAAGATTATGGGCAATCCATTAAAAAAGAAGTACTAAAATAATATTTAAGGACTAGACAAGTCCAATCGACAGACTTAGTTAACTAATGATATACCCTATTTAGGATAGAGACGCGTATTTTTTACTTGCATTTTTTTTTCTTTTTTTTTTTTTTCTCATCTCACAAGGATGATCAGAGTCTCTAGTATTTTTTTTAAATTGTTCCTGCGCTAATGAGCGTACCGAGTTTCCCCATGAAAAGCTGCATTTATCGCAGTATCTGGACTTTTGCTAATACACATATATAGTGTCTACTTGTATTTTTTTTTGCTCCATTATTACACATTGGATATTCATAAAATTTGACATCGATTATCGCAAATATCGGCCGCTTATAATAATTGTTAATATTATTATTATTAATAATAGCTTATATAATAATTAACTTTGAGTCAAAGTTTCTCATGATTTGCTCTGCTCTACAGATTTCTAATTTTCTACAATGTATACATTTAAATATTTTCATTAGGATAGACTTAGGTGAAAAAGAGTCTTTGGAGGAAAATTGACTAGTATATATATATATATATATTTTTTTTTTTATCAGTTAACAAAGCTCTTGTTCTTCAACTCTTGGAGAAATAAACTCTGACAACCAAGAAATTTTTTTACCTTTTTCCTCAAATAGGAATAGGTATAATGTACCTCGCGTTATTTCAATATTTTCCATTCACACCATAAATGCAATTACGTATTTATTTAGTTTTTTCTTGAAAACTTAAAAAAAACCTTTTTTTTTTTACTTTGAATCATTATCGAACAACTCACAGGTACTCGCCCTGACGTCTTCTTGGTCATGCAGCCCATATTTTGCCAAATTTCCTCTGATCAGCGAAAAATCAGCATTAACAAACGCACAAGTCTCATTTTCCACATTCAGACCTCGCACGACAATATATTTTACATGCACCGTTACAGGGTAGATGGCCCTACCTGTTATACAGGGTCGTACAAAATTTTTTGAAGAAATATGCAATTTTTCAATGTATTAAAAAATCGAATGCATGTATAATTTTAAACATGTTAACTGTAAATTAAAATCAACAACATCGATGATTTACGGCGGTAAAACAAAAAAAATCGATTTTGTTTGTTTTATTGAACTCCCATGCAGGTAGTAGTCCGTGTCAGTGCTTGTTTCTGAGGCGTCAAACTCCATACACGAGCACTAATTCAAAGGTTGAAAAAGTTTTAACTTTAATACGCGTAAAATAGGTAACTTGAAAATCATTTGTTTTTTTCGTAAAAATAGAATTTTACCGACTGAAGTTTACACCAATAAAATATTTGCATCATCCCAACAATTTGTACAATAACATCGTAATCCTTTAGTAACATGGCCATCCACCCTGTAATATACGATACTCGTTCTCTGCTGTACCAAGAAAATTGTTCCTAACTTGCTGGTGCTCTCGCAAATATACATAATACATATATAACTTTTTCCCCGAACTTTTGATGGATGTTGTTACTTTCGCGCTCGAAAACCCATTTGGACAGTTATACGATCGACAAAGTATAATACCTATACATATATATCATCGAGAGTACGAAGTAAGAGCCTCGACATTGCAAAGTAGAAGGAAATTTTGGAAAACCCCGTATTCGTGTACACTTTCGAAGCACCGAAAAGGAACAGAGTGAGCGAGTAGAAAAAAAAAGAGAACCAACCACGGCGCAACTTTTTTGAGCCCCAAATCCCTCCGGGCCGTGGCTTCAGAGCGGCTCGGCTTTTCGCGCCGCCATCTTGGCCGCCCTGGTCGCCAGAGCCCCCAGCGAGCAAACCAGCCCCGTCAGGGTCTCCCAAAACGTGGTCCTGCGCCTCTTGCCGTACCCCAAGGAGGAGGTGGAGTAGTAGTACCCGTTGCCGGTCTGCCGGTACGGGTGCCCGTGGAAAGCCGGTGGCGCCCCCTGGTCCGTGGCCCCGCTCGTTTGGCTGTGGGCCGAGTTGGAGCGCGAGTCACGGGCCATCATCTGCACGTTGCTCAGCCTACGGTCCATCATGTTGACGAGGTTCTCGTGCACCCGCGGATCGGCGTCGAACAGTCCCAGCCTATTGTGGTGGTAATAACGCTGCTGCTGGGGACTCGGGGGTAATTGTCGTCGCGCGGTGGAGCCCTGCTGGTGGTGCGGTTGGCCGAGGACGCGCCCCACCCGTCAGGCGTACTCGGTGTCCGTGGACGCGGACCGCTCGAGGTGACCCGGGGTCGGTTGCTGCTGGCTCTGCTGGGGCTGCTGGCCTCCCGGGACCGGTGGCCCAACCACCGAGTGCGTCGGCTACACCAACAAAGACGTATTGTATTAAAAAAAAAAAAAAAAAAAAATACGCCACCACGAAGCTCCAATAGTCGCGAGTATTGATTAAGAACGCACCGATTGCTGGGTCTGGGCCTGGGCGTAGGCCAAGCTCTTCTGGTAGCTGAATATCTGTCTCTCGAGGCTGTAGTTCTCGGCCTGGAGGGCGGCTATCTCGCGGCGCATCTGTTGATTGTGCACCCGGCAGACATCGTCGTACTTGTGATAGGTGGCCTGGAAGAGCAAGTGCGACTCGTTCCACTCGATGCGCACCCTAATCTGGCCCTTTTCCGTCACGAAGGGACAGTGCTCGTTCTCGACCTCGTGCACCCCCAGCGACGTTTCCATGATTATTCCCTCGTCGGCCGCCTCTTGGGCGTAGTACCGGCTGAACGGGGCCCCCGGGAGGCTCACCACTTCCGTGTGCGGCTCCTCGCCCCGTATGAGGTAAGCCGTCCAGCTCATGTACCTATATATGCAGTTTCATCGTCATTGTATGGCTCGAAACGGCAAAATATATACATACACATCGGATTGAAATTTCGTATAGTTGTGGGCAAGTGGATAATATGCTAGCTAGGGAGTATAATTGCGATGAGCATAATATTATGTACAAGGGTGTATACCTGAGGTGGTTGCGCGGCACGTTGTGTATGTCCTTGTAGACGAGGTGTAGCCTGACGGTGTCCGAGTGTAGATCGGCGCGTATGGCCCAGGCTTGCTTGTCGCGGTCGTAGCAAGGACTGGCGGGTAGGAGGCCGGGTCCGAGGGCCTGCACCGTGACCTCGGACATCGTGCGGGCCTCGAACATCTCGAGGCTCACGGTGAGCACGTTCTTGTGGGCGACGTCGGGCCAGCGGACCCGGGGCTGCCAGCCGAAGCCCCTGCCCTCGTCGTCGGAGAGGTCGTCTATGGGGCCCGACTCGATGCGCCGCTCGCCCTCGCCGAGGCTCACCATGTACCGCACCCGGCACCGGTGGTCGAAACCCGTCAGTCGCACCAGGTACACGCTCAAACGGCCGCTCTCACCGGTTGACCGGCCGACCTCGGCTTCCTTGTTGCCCGACGGGTACACCACCACGTTCCAATCGAAGCCACCAAACGTGAAGTAACTCGTCTCGAGTTTGCTCGGCTTCGACTGACCGGCCGTGAACACCCCCGACGGCATCCGCACCTGCGTGTGGTCGAGAGGCATACGTATCAGTGGTTTCTCTCACGTGACTTTCGGATAATGCACTTTTGCTCATTTTGTTAGTTTTTTTTTTTTTTTTTTTTTTTTTTCACCCACGACAACTTGAATTCTTCGTAGTAGTGTGTCAACTGGGGTGAAATTTGCCATTATTGGAGTTTCAATTCGATTTTAATTAATAAATCATAAAAAGTGGGGTAAAATCAGGTTGGCTTTGTACCAATTAGTTAATAAAAATTGATCAGATCTGAATAAAAAAAAAATCTATATTGATTTTCATTTGCGATTGACAGATGACAATAGGGGCGCCGAAATAAACGTCAATTTTTCAAAGCCCGCGTCCCCGTCAAAGGGCTCTTGAGCAAATACCCCGTACGTATATACGTACATATACAGATCGGAGCAAAGGTCGTGTCTCGGCATTTGTGTTCCCTCCACAAAGGGTTCCCGGGAGCGAGTCAAATGTTTGCCCAAGAGCTCGGCATAGCCCCTATTTCAAGCTCCACAGGACTCTTTTGCCGAGCCATTGTTCCACGCTTTAATTTTGGAAAAAACGCGTCTACATGACCATCAATTTTTTGCTCTTTATACTTTCAACGCGAATCCGTTGGGAACGTTTTATCGCAATAAACAAATTTCAAAAAGACCACATATATGATAGTTTCACTCCAAACTCGATTGTTTTCTTACATGATCGCATAAAAAAACGTATAAACGTGGGAAAGGTAACTGCAGTCATAAAAACCATCAAATAAAATTTGATTGAACCCCGCAGTTATATTGCACAATATTTATTGGTGTTTAATATACGCGTATGTAAAATGGCACAGGGTATATAGGCAGAAAAAAAAAAAAAAGGTAAAATTGGTGTAGATGATTGCTGTATACCATCACGAAGTAGAAACTCACGGGGGACTGTAAAATGGCGTTGTAAAAATGATGAGTGAAACCAACCTCGCTGGTAAAAATGGTGCGAACATTGGACATGGAGAGCTCGAGCTGGAACTCGCCATTGGGATCGGCAAAGTTCCTACTGTAGAGCTCAGAGACGGATATGTACTTGCGATTGCCCTGGGCGGGCGCGTCGTAGGTGAACTTGACGCGCTTGCCGCTGAAGCCCTCGTTGACGGAGAAGTGCTCGCGATTCAGCAAAGTGAAGGTGAAGTCGACGTAGACGCGCACCCCCGGGGCCGCGCCCCGCCAGACCAGGTAGACCCCGAGCACCTGCCGATCAGAGACAGAACGTTTGTTTCTACCGCGCTTCTGCTGCAACACAGAAACAGAGGGGACAGGGGCACACCCCCAGGGACCAGAAGCGCGGCAGTAGTTAGATTTTCTTTTTTTTTCAGTCTTTATTTATTTATTTTTTTTTTTTCATTGGACACTTGTTCGTTCCTCCAACCCCGAATCTGCGGTTGGTGAGACCAATGGGCAGAGGGGGTCCGCGAGGAGACGAACAAACTCCAGATATACAGCTCCTGGGGCTTTTCACGACGACCTTTTTTCCATCTACACTTTCTGGCCCTCTGTTTTTTACCTCCGCTCATCGTCGCTCGACACTGGCTTCTCTTTCTTTGCTTCTCCGCTGTGTGCGCGTAGGTACATAGCTTCTGCGCACAGTAGCGAATGTTAATTTTCATTTTGTTTTTTTATTTGTTTTTCATCAATCAACTAATTTCTAGCACATTCCGGTATCGCTATGCAAGTCAGGCTAAAGTGGTTTGAGCGCATATTTTGTCTGCATCATCGGAGACTCGTGAGTTGTATAGAGAAAGAGAGAAAAAGCCAGAGAGACAGGGGAAAGAGAGAATTTTCGCATTACAAGTGCACAAAAGGGAATCGACCATGCAATTGAGGTATACGTATGCATATAATATAGGGCAATCATTTTTAGACTTACGGGTTTATGCAAGACAGACTCGAGTAAGAGCCCATACCAGAAATTTTATTTATTTCGTTAAGTGCGAGTGTCACGATGCTTTTGGTACTTTATCTACGTAAAATCGATAGTTGTATTAATGCAAAAAGTAGAGCACGTGCTTGTATTATCTATGGATTGTTGAAGGGAAAGTGGAAAAAAGTTTCATGAAAAACCCAGTTGCAGTAAGTATATAATAGTTACGTCGTTCCTTCAGACATGTAGCGACAGAGTCTTTGTAGCGCATCGTTTTATCGATCGTCAAACTGTTTGAAGAAACGACGACAGTACAGAGGAATATTACATCGTGACGTATAGGAATACGCTTCAAATGAAATGGTAAAAAATGTGCCATTTCTTCACGATGTAATATTTTTCACTAGTGACGTAGAAGATTAATATATATATATATAGTATACGATACAGTATGCAAAGGTGAAATAAAGATTTTCAAGTATAGAGTATAGCAAAAGGTCGGTGAAAAAATGCAAGAGCAGAGACACATGTAAGAAAAGGGTGTGAAAAAATAGAGAAAAAAAATAATGTTTCGTCTACAATGCTCTTCAAGTCTCTAATAATGTACGCTTGCATAGTATATGTAATTGTTATACGATACACGACTCACGTCCTTGAGCATTTGGGAAGAGAGAGACAAAAGAAAACAAGTAAAAATTAGAAATCAATTGATCTCAGGGACCCTTCGTGAATCAGCTAAATGTTTATTTGAAAAAAAAAAAAAAAAAAAAAAAAAAAAAAAAAAAATGGTCACACATATATGGATGTTTTTATGGTAACTTTACCTTTTCGCCCCTGGAGAAGGCGACGGCCCATTTTTGAAAGCCGCACACGAGCTCCTTGCTGGTGACGTCGCGCTCGGGGTCGCGCACGACGCTTCTGGTCACGACGAACGAAAAGACTCGCGTGCCGCTCCGATCGGGCAGCTGGGCGAACCTGTACAGCAGCGCCATCACCGCATCATGCGATTCTCGCCACCTCGCGCTTCTGAAACAGCACAAATTGGAAATTAATATAAAAACGTTGTTTACTCCCTCACATTGTACAAACACACGTATACGTATGGAAAAATCGTGTTTTCCCAGTGCACTTTCGGTCGTACAATTTTATAGTCACGGAGGGTAATTTCTCCGCCCGTTTTCTCAAAGCGCAATAACGAAAGAAAAAGAGGGAGGGGGAAAAAAAAACCTTGCAATATATGTATACCGGGAGCTACTTTCACGCGCATCGATCGACCCCCCCCCTCCCCAATCGCCTCATTTTGTCGCACTGACTTGCCGTATCGTCAAATCACCTCGTAATCTTCACGACCCACCCATGGTCCGTTCAATAAAAATTCGCTATCGGCGACAATGTGTGCGCGCGTACTCTGAAGAGATAAAGTAAACAAACAATGTGAAACAAAAAAAAATCGCAAAAGCCCAACAGATACGAAATTCCAGTGAAATTCTAACCTCCCCAAGTTTACCAATTAAAAAAGAAAAAAAAAAAAAAAAAAAAACAAATAAATAAAGCAATAAAGAGAGTTTAAAACTAAAACTAAAAAAAAAAAAAATGGCGAAAATAGCGGAAGAGGAGAAAAAACTGTTCAATGGCCAGGTGTTGTACCGCGAGTGGGGAAGGCGGTTCACGACGCTGCAACAGTACCTCAAGGGAATACACTACTACGAGTTGTCGACCGAGCACGGGGACGACAATTTCCTCTGGACCCTCCTGGGGCTCAGCGAGGCGCTCAAACAGTCCGGGCAGTTCGAGAAGGCCGCCCAAGTTGCCGAAAAATGCATGAGCATAGGTTACCATTGGCACTGCTCCTTAATGTTACAATTGCACCGGTTAACCCTTCCCATACGAGATTCAAAAGCGAAACGCAGAGAAAAAGTGTGGCACCCCCCACGCGCCAGATGATGATTAATACACCCCAATCAAGGGGGTACCCCTGTCGTTTTAACGTTAATGTATAAATTTCAAAAGACAATTCATCATCCGCCTCCTCGTTAATCATCCTCCCGACTGTTCCGGCGATTAATTTCTTCTTGCCGCGCTAATTATATCGCGCGGCGTTTCAATTTTTTTTTTTTTCTTTTTCAATATCTTTATAAACGCTGCAACATACACAAGGTATCGGATGATTGAAAAACTGCTTCGGTGCGGCAAAGTGCACAAACTTTGGACCGCTTGGTCAATTTCAGCTGAGCAAAGAGGCGGTCAGCTTCACCAACGTGTATTGATGGATCTTGTACACGGAGAAGCGAAGATTTTTATATATATATATATATATATATATATATATATATGTACGCTAAGCCGGTGTATTTCGCAAAGTCGATGATACACTTGGCAAGGGGAAGAGGATGAATTTCGGCTTTCCGGACTCATCCTCGATTGCGGCTTCGATTTTTATTGTCGGCGCTTTGGGGCTGCGATGCAATACACTGCTCGTGGATTTGTCGGGTGAATCGAAGCCCAAGAGGTGGAAAGTCGCGATAAAGATATCTTTGTTGTACCATCTCATACATGAGATGGGATATGCAACGTATGTTTTCAACGATTGTATACTTGGTAACTTACACTTGGAATTTTTCGTATTTACGATGCTAGCAGCGATACCATCTAATCACATCCTCTAAGGGTACCTCCTTCTTAGTGTTCTTAGAGTAGTATTTTTGATTGTCATTTTTCGATTTCACATATTTTGATTGAAATAAAAAAAATCCAATTCTCGCTACGACGGGTACATTATTATTATTTTTTTTTTCAATCGATCAAAGAACCACTCAATTTACCGACGATCAAGCGACCCCTAATCATATCCCCCGCCTCCAGAAAAGAAAAAAAATCGGTCAACACAGCACACACCCCTCCCCGTTATATCAAACGAGAGCTGACAAATCACTTGACAACGCACTCGATGAATCTTCCATTGTCCCCCTCCCCGGCACAGATTTGGATTCTCCGAGCGCGCTCCACCCCACACCCCGTACACCACAAAACCTGCACTATCGAAATTCTCCAATAACGAAGCATCGACCGACCAGAGTACGACGCGGAATAAATTACACCAGCTCCTCGACCCTCTTTTTTTTTTCCTTTTACGCGCGACTGCCCCGATTTAATTAAGAATCCCGTCCCCCCTCCGGTGGGAAACAAGTAGTTCAACAGCACAATTGGGAGAACGAAAAAAAAAAAAAACCACTCCCCCTCCATTCTTATTAAAAGATACGTGCACACGTACACAGACCCAAGCCACTTGGGGGCGTACTACACGCGCATGGAGGCGCTGTTCGACATAGCCGAGTTTTGCGAGAGCCTCGTGTACGCTCACCGCGGCCTGAGGCGTCGCAGGCACTTCAAGAATGCAGTACTGCTCGCCAACGGCACCGTCGACAACTGCGTGGGCGCCAACGTCTCGGCCGACGTGGTCCGCCAACTGCAGCCGTGGATCGCCCAGCTCGAGGCCCACCGGCGCGACCTCCTGGACAAGCTCAACGAGGAGGAGGACGAGTTCGAGGGTATGAGCCCCAACCACCTCAGTTGAGCGCGAGGTCTCGCTGACGCTGGTAATCTCCCCGTGGCAGGTATCGACGAGGATCAGGACAAGTTCAAGGTCGACGACCCGGAGGCCAGACTGGTGGAGCGGCACCGCAAGCTCGACCGGAGGATGGCGAGCCTGTACCTGGGGCCGAGCTGCAGCGACAAGGGCTTCCTGAAGGGCCTCGTGAGACACAGGGCCCTACCCTCGGCTAACAAAGGGGGCAGCGTTCTACTGGTGGCCGAGACGCGGGACTTCCTCGACAGGCTGCAGAGCCAGCAGGACGCGCTGAGGACGCGCAAGCCCTTATACGTGGTGCGGGCCCAAGCAAGGGCGGCGTTGACGGTGGCCCGGCTCGAGGAGAACTGGCGGGAGGTGCTGCTGAGGCGCTGCTTGGCCAGGAGGATGGCCTACTTTATGCTGCGCGGCCTCCACGAGGCCAGGCTGTGCCGGGACTACCCGAGCTTCTTCCGGTACGGTTGGTCTGGTGCTGTCACCAAACGGGACTTGTACATGTTTACGCGGGCACAGGTTGGTGGAGCGGGCCAGGGACAGGATGGAGGAGTTGGGGGACTGGCTGTTGCCGGGGCGCGAGATGTTCCTCGAGGGGTTGTACCGCATGGTGGCGCGGGCATACCTCGACCCGCGGAACTTGCAGCGCCTGTGCGGGGAGTCGGAGGCGAGGCAGGAGGCGTACCTGCGCCGAGCCCTGGGACTGAGGTTGCGGGGTAAGCTGCCGCGGGACAGCGAATTGGCTTGGCCGAGGTGTCTGGACGTGAGGGCCGCCCTCGACAAGTGCAGGTGGAGGCTCGCCCTGGCCAGCGGGCCGCTCGAGATACTCTGGATCTTTCACGAGCTGTGCAAGCACTTTCTGCAGATACGCAGATACGACCTGGCCAGGTGTGTATACCCGCGGGGGTGCATACTTTTGGGATACTTCTTGCCCGGGAATTTCCGATATTAATCTTACGCCCGAGCTTCAAAACACTCCAGCATTCCAAGGAATTTGGATTAAAATTGCAAAAGGTCGGGCTGTACAATAATCGGCAGGCTTGGGCTATACACTCGTTTTATATATTTTTTCAACATTTTTCCAGATAATAAAGTTCATTCTTTTCGTTGAAAAATTATTACAATATTGATAAAAAAAATTTTACATTTTCATGTCAAAGTTTGTTGCACAAAAACCAATGAATACACAATATTATCACAAGATATCACACGTATCGAAAAGTTATGTTGCAAAAAAAAAAAAAAAAAACTGAAAAACTATCCACATCCAAGTCGGGTTGTAGTCCGTAGAAAAAAAAAAAAAAAAAAAAAGTAATAAAGACGTAGTAAATTATTTTTTGTTGTTTTCCCGATCCTGAGCGTCCACTTGGTGATAAATGCAAGACATTTGTGAAAAACGTGTATAAATTAGCCAGTTTGTCGGCGAGTAATCAATATTTTTGTTCCGAAATGAAAAATAACGAGCTCAATCTTGTTCGGAAAACAAAATATTAAAAAAAAAAAACCTTGCAGGTTCTACTCGAAAAAAGCGCGCGACTTGGGCCTCGAGTCGGGTCACGAGGAATGGGTGCTCAACGCCAATCACATCCTGTTGCGCATCGAACTGGCCCAGATGAACAAGCCCGAGGCGAAAGAAGCGGCCGTGGTGGCCCTCGAGTCCGCCCGGAAGCTCGGGGTCGACTTCCTCGTGGACTTTTACGAGCGCGCCGTCGAGTACGTCGACCAGTTGGACTTTGGCCACGGCCACGAGGACGACGGCATCGGCACGCGGGTCAACAAGATGCTCGGACTCGCCCCCGACGACCTGAGGCCCCGACTGCGCCTACTCCTGCGGGCCATGGACGCGGTACCGGCCAATAGACGCCTGTCGGTCATGCCCGGCTGCAAGCCCAAGGACAGCGGGATGCCCAGCAACAAGCCCTCCGTCGCCCCTAGGCCCCCCGGGGACATGGAAGCCGAGGCGAGGAGGAAGATGCTCCGGAAGTACGCCCCCAGCAAGAGGATACTCGGGCTCATCGACTTTGACGACTACGACTGAACCTCCCCAAGTGGATGGCTGTTTTGTCCTACTGTTAGCCCAACATGTATTTGGGTACATTATATATTATATGATCGTGTTTGTTGTCACTGTAATCGTACAGGCGAATGTGCGGGAATAAAAAGCGTTTGATGAAAATACAGGCTAACGTGTCTTTTATTATTCCGCGAAAGGGAAAAAAGGAGGGGGCATTTTTGGCGGGCAAAACAATTTTTTTTATCGTACCCCTCCACTCGTTGATATTTCAATTTGACGCGCCAGCCTTTGAAAGCCTGCTTCCATCGTATCTCCATCCTTTCAGGCTCCAAACAAAAAATAAATTTAAAAAAAATATCTTGCCTATCAAACTGAACAAAGGCGCGCGTCCAGTATAATAAAGAAATCCTTTTTAATAAAAATCCCCCCAAAATGAAAATACCAAACCACCCCCTTCCCACCGCCGCTTGAAGCCTTTTATGGATTTTAAAAATTTTTCCAGAATAAAGTGCATTTTTTTTGTCGGCAAAAACCGAAAAAAGTTTTTTTAAACGCATCAAAGTTTATTTTGAAACAAATTGTTTGAAACGCTTTGATTTTCTTTGTCTTTTCGTGCGAAAAATTGTAATGCCCTTGATTGTAATTGTTTTCCAGCATAAAAAAAAAAAAAAAAAAAAAACGCGTGCCCGAGTCCGGGTGCACTTGTACTTCGATCGAAGGAAACAAAAAAAAATCATCGAAAGACGTAGGGCTACCTTCACTCGCCACCGGTCTTCGACAGCTGCCAAACCCAAGTTCCCTCGCACACATCAGAAAACCGAGTCGTATACAGCTACTGTGCGGCGCGTCATGTCTCCGGCAGGCTCGAGCAAACGTCGCCGGCGCTCCGGGATCCCTGTGCTGCCGGACGTTATACTGAAGGAGGACCACCTGGGCGAACTCGGCGAGCCTCGGGTCGTGATCGCCGAGGTCGAGGCCAGGACCGCCAGGTCCAAGGACAACCGGGGCTACAGCCGCGCCCGTGCCAACGAACTGCACCGCGAGGCCGATCGGCTCTACTACAAGTATACACGCTCGAATCCTTCCCCCCCCCCACACACGGAACTTCCTGTACCCAAATGAATATCATTTCACGCCCGTTGGCTCGATGTCTCCGGTCGATCGGACGCGTGACGCGTAGCGAAATCTGTTTTGACGTCCGATGAAAAATCGATTTCGCGTCGATGCGCGTCCCAACGATGAACTTGAATGAAAGTGATGACGCGCGCGAGGTTACAATATTACAGTGGACTGCACACGTGTATAGGTATATAAAACGGCACAGTTAAGAGGAGGGAACTCCATCTCGATGATACACGCGAAGCCTTGAAATATATATTTTACGATGGAAACTTTTCACCCGATGTGTTACGCGTATATATACTACCGGTAGTATTACATAGTTGACCCTCTTTGCGCGCACTCGCGCTAGTTGCAACATGTGTTGGCTATTGGCTGTAAAAAACGGGGAAAAAAACTTTTACGAGTATTAAGCGACACGGTTCGGTGTATGCAGCCGAGTATGTACGCGTGAGAAAGTTATTTCGAGTTTAATTTATCACTTTCACCGAGACTCGAGCTAAATCGCTACATTACGGGTGCATCGTATCAGTATCGCAGTGTCGAGCGATGATTCTAAAATTTCACGTATACGAGTGGATTTGTACAATTTGATGCAGTTGGATAAAAAAAACGAAATGATATTTTCATGTAAGTCAAAACAACCCACATAGTGACACTCATCGATCTTGCAGGTATAGCCACACCAACGAGGCATTTGATGAACAAAAGTACTAGATAAGCTACAAGAATTAACTATTGTTCCTTTATTCCACGTATGACTTATGGATATAAATTTTGTACAATAAAATACAATAAAAATGTGATATTAAAAAAATAAAGAATATGGACAATACCCATGCAGGGACGGCCCTTGAAACGAAAAAAAGTGCCACGTAAAGCTGAAATTAGTTTGTTTTAAGTTATCAACAAACTAGTATACATATACAACCAACGCGTAATTAACGGTGACAATAAAAAAAAAAAAAAAAAAAAAAAAATTCCACAGAGGAGACTACGAGTCGGCGCTCGCGCTTTACCACCGCGCCACCCGGCTGTACCCGCACGAGGCGACCCACGCAGTGGCGGCCCGGCGCACCGAGGCCGCTATAAATTCGGCGACCAACCCACCCCAAGAGCTCGCGCGACTACTCCGCGAGGCCCGCAGTCCCGCCCAGGTGCCCGCTGTCCTCTGCCCCGAAGCTGCGGCTCATCGGGCTCGGGCCATCGTCGGCGAGGCGGCGGATCCCCTACGGCAAATACCCGAGATCCTCAAGTGAGGCTATTTTTATTCGCCCACGGTTATATAATATATTGTGTCTATACTTGAATGTACATTAACATGTAGAGTTTCCTTATATTACCTCCATCCCTTTGTGGTGAAATTTGTACTGCGGCGTACCGTGATGATCAAAACGCAAACTACGTATATACGTACAACGCGTGTGTGCATTGTATGACGAGGCAACATCATACACGTAGTATTTATGAATAGCCCAAAGTCTATTATACGTATGTGTAAGTTGTGTTACGCTACGTCATGTCGGATGTACATGTGTATATATATATATACCTTGTACGCGCGAACAAAGCCGCAGACCAGCTCTATATGCGCTATTATACAATAACCGAAGGCTACAACGGTACATATGTATATTATAAAAGTGGGTGAGAGAAAAAAGAAACAAAGAAACAAAGAAATGGTAAAAATCGAGTAATAATTTATATAAAGTTTGGAACGGTAACATTTTATCGTTGTTTACCATTTGTACAATTGTAATAATGGTAAAAGTTGGACGTAGTTTACGAGGTACGCGTATATTATAGCGCACAAGCTCGAATGATCACACGCTATACGTACAGCTAAGATATTGCCCATCGGGTTGAGAAACGGCTTGCACGTAAAGGTTCTTCGACGCGAGGAAGGACTTTTGGCGCTTGCCGGGGGCGTCGGCGCCCCACGCCGGGGCGAAGCGCCAGTTGAGCAAGTGCGTGAGATCGGCGGTGCGGGAGCTCGAGCGCGCCCACGAGGCCGGAGCCGTGCACGAGCTCGGCAAGGAGCTCGTCAACCTCGTCTCCCTGACCGACGCCCCGAGTCGCAACCTCGTCGCCGCTTGTGGCTACCTGGCCGAGAAGCACGTGGCCATGGGCAGGCACGACCGAGCCGTGGACATGGCCGCGAGGATGGTCTTCCTGGCGCGGAGCTCAGCAGATTCCGACTCGCTCGTCCGGGCACTCGTCGCCTTTGGCAGGGCCCACGTCGCGTTCGGGCACCTCGACGCTCTCGCCAAGCTCTGGGAACGGCTGGTCGGCGACATCCACGCGGTACGTGTACAACGCACACCAACACTTATGGCTTAAACATGTATATATGCATATATGTGTATGTATGTATGTATGCACGATGGGGTTGGCCAATGTAATATCAGGAGGAGGTGGCCCAAGCTTGGCTGTACCACGACCTGGGGAGGTGCCACCTCGAGCTGGGGAACCTCAGCCGGGCGCTCGAGGCCTCGGAGCGTAGCTTGGAGCTGGCCTCGGAGGTGAAGTCGCGCAAGTGGACGCTGCGGGGTCAGTTGTTGCGTGGACAGGTGTTGTTGAAGTTTGGCCGGTTCGTCGAGGCGGTGTGCGCCCTGAGAGTGGCAGGTCGGCTGGCAGAGGAGGACGCGGGTAGGGGCGAGGGTGGCACGGGCGAGTTGCTCGCGTACGTGCAGAGCCTCGTTGAACAGGTGACGCGTCTCCTGAGGCGACTGAACGAGGAACGCGACCGGAGAGCCGACGAGTCGAGGCGCGCGGTCGTGACCGGTGGCCTTGGGGGAGGGGAGCTGCTGTTCGTCGACTCGATTGCAAAAACCGAGAAGGATGAGGAGGAGGAGGAGGAAAAACGGGACGCCGGAGATGTCGTGCCCGCTAACGGTGAGGGGGAAAATTAATAACAGGGGGGTAGAAGCGGAGGGTATCTCTCGATGCGGGGAGTATTACGAGCCTTCTCGTTGGAACTTTTTTTTTTTTTTTTTTTTATACGCGCGAGGGATGATACGAGGGAGGGAGGGAGAAGGGAAGCTCGATTAATCAAGAGAGTATCGGGGAAGTCTGCGTTGCCGTCGTTTTATCTCTGAATTCCCGGTGCAACCTTATGGAGGGGAGGAATTGATTTTTTTTTTCCATCGAGATTTCAGATGTCTCATCTATTTTTCTCCCTCTAATATTTTCATCATCGCTGGGGTTTTTTACATTTTAAACTACTGCCTTTTTTAGTACCTTTGATAACCAGTTATGTGGTGCCGAAGAAAAAAAAAATTTGAGACTCGATACTACTCGTGATGGTTAATAAAAATTGATGGGTTGAGCATAAATTACAACGCAAGTGCAAATTTTTTTTTTTTTGCCACATTTAAGTGTAGGATAAAATCGCACTGATCAATTGATCGTACAAGGTGAATTACTATTATGGGGCAAAACCGATATTTTCAACTGTAATTTGTGAGGTGAGAGTGAGAAAAAAGTGCCTCTGTAGTGAAAATTATTGTTAAAATTGTTGCTGCGTATACCCAATACAAAAAAAAAAAAACTTACCCAAAAATTCCTCGCAATGGAACCCACGTTGGTTTTGCACTGAAAAAAAAATTCTTTGTACGATTCATATATTTACACTTATTGCTCTGGTACAAACAAAAGCCACACCTGTGTTAAACAACCGTGTTTGAGTGACACAATGCGCCTCAACTCCCCAATTCAAAGTCGACCGATGGGGGGCATCCAATGCAATCATGATATAATATAGGAGTCGCACAGTACACACAATATGTACACCATCCCCTGACAATAAACGTCCCCTCGTCCATGTACAGATGGTCCGAGCCAACCGAGAGCGGAAGAGGAAGCAGCCGAGCATCAGCCCGAAGCGGCAAGGAGCAACGCCAACTCGGTGGTGGAGGGCAAAGCGGAAGATAAGGAGGACAACGACAGGCTGGACCAACTGCTGGCGAAGACCCGAGCTCTGAGTCGCGCTCGGTCGCCCCCGGCCAGGCGAGATAAGCTCCAAGTGGTCCCGCCACGCGCACCGTCTCTGTCGAGCATCGGCGACGGGAGCAGCGACTCGGAGGAGGAAGTGGCCCACACTGCGAGGACCCGCACTTTGAGGCGCAGGACCCGATGGTTCGAGGATAGCGCGCGGACGAGGGGCTCCTTTGACATTAACGCCTTCGACTGCGCCGACGAGTACGACGATGGGCTTCAGGAAGCACCGGATATGACGGAAGGTTGGTGCGCGAGTGTGTATAATATACGTGGGCCTGAGAAATGAATACTTAGAGGCTGTCGGAGCTGTTAAACTGTGCAGGATGTGCTTTTTCACGGCTGAGTTTTTTTTTTCTCTCTCTCTGCAACTGGAAAAACGACGGGTAGTTCATCGAGAGGACGGACGCGCTGGATGGCTCTTTATCGCAACTCGCGTCGAGCTCCCATTAAAGAAAAAAAAAAAAAAAAAAAAGGTTTGCTCGATTAAAGTTAAATGGCTCGTCCGTGCGTCCTCAAATCACCCGATGAAAGCCTCGTGCGGAGAAGAGAGGAAAAAAAAAAAAAAAACAACTTTCAATTGTCTGCCCGAGAGCTCTGACAGTTTTTCAATAAAACTCCCGCGTCAAGCCGACTCTTGGCGCAAGCTTTCGGTCTTTCTCGGATAAAAGCTCTCGGTTTTACTTCTTCCTCTTTTTTTATTTTATTATTATTATTTTTTTTTTTTTCGTCAGACGAAGTTGCCGAGGAAACAAAGGACGGGGACCCCGAGCCATTCGCCAACTACTCGGCTACTCGGCAAGAGTTGCTGCGGTACTGCAGCGACGGCACCAATATTGTGGTAGGACAACCGCAATTTATACATTTTAAAACAGAGAAATTCTAAAAAAAAAACAAAAAAAAAAAACAAATGGTTCATCCCTCGATTCCGTTATAGCTGGACAACGACACCAGCGAGGCCTCGCCGGACGGTACGAGCGAACAAAAGTACAGTCCCATCACGGACTATCTCAAGAGCCTCGAGACCACTGGCTTCGAGGATGTACTGAGCCAATAGCTGTTATACATACACACTCGAGCGAGAAGCAACACCTATACATTTATACATATATATATACCTATACCATGTATACTTACGTCATATATATATTATATACACAGAGGCACTCCTGCCCAAAGAGACAAATTAACGTTTGTTCTTCCTACACATACATATATACACACCTTGAAGAGTTTCGCCTTGGATGTATACCTATTATATAGATCCAGTAGCGTTGTACTCCACTGCTCGACTCGATTCCAATATGTATACATGGGCTATCGAGCTTTTTTATTCTCCCTTACCGGCAACTATTGTCATCGGAATCGCTTCATTATACGGCTGTAGACGAAAAATTCTGCTATACTCCGTCGGGAACACATCACCTGCAATATCGTATTTGCGTGGCAACAAACCGTGTCTTCGTTGAAACAGCAAATTCGCCGAGGTATTTAAGGAATATCCCCCGCGGCCGAGTATATATATACTACTTGTACGAGCATCGTTAATCAATTAAACACCGGCAGCTCCAACTGGATGCAAATATAACTGCGCGAAAACGTCGCTCCGGGAGGGGTGTTGTGCAATTGCAATTTCGACGCCGGCGAGATAGCGTTTCGCGAAATCATCGCTCTTGCTCCGTGTATACACCCTTGCGGGCGAGTCTGCCGAAACAAATTTCCTTGCCCGGAGCATAGGAGGAGGAGGAGGAGGAGGAAACAATTGGTTTCCTCGGACTCGTTTCGGGGGGAAAAAAGTTTAATTCCCAATTCGTCGGCTCGTACAACTGCAACCGCCGCTCGAGTCAGCCCCAACTGACTTTGTGTACAGCTTTGCTTTGCCATTTATCGGATGCACCGGCTAATTTGAAAGCCCCACCCCTCTCCACCTGTATACCCTCTCTCGGTGGTGCCTCGTTTGATTTAATGAGATGAGCACTCCACGGGTACAGGTATATATATACGTGCACGAGCTTATCGAGCTGTGCACCTCCGGAGGACACTGGGTGGTACTTATTTTTTCGAGTTTCCACGACGCGCTTCATATTCCATTATATAGCGGGTGACGTTTATACGTATAAGGGGAAAAGTTTTACCGATGAGTACATGAAACATTTTTTTTTTTTTTTTTTCCTGCGTTCCGGATTTCAGCGAGAATAATGTAAATACTGTTGGGAAACAGTAAATCATCGCAAGTCCCGAAGGATTTTCAAAAGGCTGAAAAAAAAAAAAAAAAAAAAAAAAGAGAGAAAAAAGGGGGATGGGGAAGGAAAGTAGATTGTTTCCGGTGTATCGAGCGGCAATCACTCGGCTCACTTTACCCAAGGAGAACAACGTTCCCGGCGTTCTCTTACAGCTGCGGCCACGAGAGCAGAGTCTATTGGGTTTGCGCGACACAACAAGTCGAGCGAGAAACAGGAGGGTAAGGTCTCCCCGTCTCCCAAGACCCGTTGGAGTTTCTCTCGAGATGAGGATTTCGCGGCACCTTTGTGCTTCCCTCGAGAGACGCGTGAGTTGGTATAATAGCACCTGTGTGACAAGTATATACATACAAATATTGCTCAACCTTGTCGCCGTTTAATACGTTGGGGCTCATGTGCGCAGACACCGTGGCCCCTTCCTTTATCTCCTCGCCTCCTTGATTTTGAGGTGAACGTTCACTTTTCTTTTTTTTTTTTTATACGTTTTTATCGTTTTTTTGATAAATCGATGTGGATACGTGCTTGAGGTCTTACAAAAAGCACCAAAACCCCCTTCGAGCTTGAATTTTTGTTCCCATCGTAAGGAGGGAGTATGTGTTTAGCTAACGAGCATACTATTGTGCTTATGTTCAATATTCCAACGCCTTTCAAATTACGAAAAAAAAAAAAAACATCTCGAATTCAAAGTAACCATTCACTCCTGGAAAGAGTAGAAATAAAAAAATCCAAGTAACCACTTGGGTGCAAGTTAATTAAAGATTGAATAACATCGTCTCCATCAAAATCTCATCAGTAAATAGTTCTCCTAAACTAGTACATAGTTTCCGATACAATGAATCAAAGAATCGTATACACGTAAATCGGCGACTGCAATATAGGATTGATCTTTGGTGGTGGGTGTAAGCAGCATAAAAAACTTGACCTATATAATATCAACTGGTGAGCCGTAATACTCGCTACATAATTCAGGGATTAAGGGCGTACAGGTATACTTATCGGGGAGAAAGAAAGAAAGAAAAAAAAAGTTGAAATCACCAAAGGGATACCAGCTCTTGATCTTTCCATCGTCAAAGGTCACGACGTACGTATACTATATACGTGCGACCGGGTGGCAGTGACTTACCGCGCTCCGAGTACACCTCGTATAGATAAGAGGGAGACTGGGTCACGCGAGATGAGAAAGAACCCGGTGAAAGTCAGACGCGTGGTTGACTTCTCGAGCGCGGGAGAAAAAAAAAAAAAAAAAAACTGGGTAAAGTGCCAAAGCGCGATAAGAGGTCGGTGGTTTTGGGACGAGGGGGTGTATACACGTGTATAGCGCGTCTGGCTTAAAGAGATACCTGTTGCTCCGTCATAATAGTGAACAGCTTTTTCGGTGGGCCGAGGAGGAGGGGGGTAATTTTATTACAGGCCTATCGCGATCGCGCGACGCGGCATCGAAACAACATCTACACGGCCACCACCAACGTCACACGCGTGTTCTCGGTAATTTCACCCTTTTGTACCACGTCTACATATATGTACTATATGGTACGTATAGGCGCGCGATAAAACATCGACCTACCGCGGGTGGGTGGGCCGAGGTTAATGTCAGCCTATTTGCGAAGGCACCCTACTTAAATGGCCACCACATCAAGCCACACGGCATCATTATTATCATCATCAAAATATTCAAGAGTAAAATGCTGTTGAAAAATACGCTAACGGCAGAGGAAACAAAGAACAAAATAAACAATTCATTGCGCGTAACGTACGTGCCGCTTCCTCGGTCCATTTTAAAAAGTGAGCTGCACCCATTCGAGGGAATAAAGAAATCCGGAAACGATGAAATATCGCGGAGCTTAGAATTAATTAGAACTTCAAGGAGCAACGTAATATGTGTCGCGGGAGGAGGATAAATAAAATAAATATTTAAACGTCGAACGACCAATGACGTTTTGAAATCTCGGGAAATCATGTTTCACTCGTCATAAAGTTGAGACAATAACCCATATTCAACGGATGCGCCGTTATTCAAAGAAGTTAACGTTCAATTACATCGAGAGCACACGGTGTCTACATTGTTGCCAAAAGGTATACAAACCCCAAAAATTATTTAGACAGTGGGAAGTCACTGCGCGAGAGACGGAGAAAAAACATATTTGACGAAGCAAACACTCGGAATTCCAACGATTCGACTGTACGTGCGCGTGTGTCCACACTTAACGTGTACAAACGATGGAGCGGTGGCAATCGGGCTTGTATATTTTGCACTCGTGGATGCGTGTACGTCGGTGAACTGTATGTGCATCGCATTATGGGTCAGATGGGGGAGGGGCAAAAAAAAAATGGAGAGGCGAATACCGACAGGGGACGCGGCCTGTATATTTGCGCACCCGCGTGTTTTAATATAACCAGACCTATTTTCGGATGTGAATGCGATGGAAGGGAAAAAAAAAAAGATATCGTAGGTCACAGGGGAGTTGCTGAGCCCAGCTAATGTGCTACTGAAATTATAAAAAAAAAAAAAAAAAAAAAAAAAAGTACCAGATCAACGATGTCATTCCGAGAATTAAATTCTGCTCGTGTCTCTTGCTCGTGTAACACGGCAGCATATTGAATTTCAGATTTCACGTGAGATTCCCTCTGGTTATTGTTTTTTCGATTCGTTTTTTTTTTTTTTTTTTTTTTTCGCATCCATGTGTGCGGTCAAGGTATGTTGCGAATGAAGGTGAAAAATAAAAATTGCAAAAAAAGGAAAACACTTGAAAAAAAAAAAAAAAAAAAAAAAACAAACCCTGATAAATACATTGCCACCATTATTCAAATTTTTTCGGTACCTACATGTTTGCGTACGGAGTCCGCAAATAGAGTAGAAACGTGTTTTTTCGCATAAAAAAAAAAAAAAGAAAAAGAAAAAAAAAAAAAAAAAAAAAAAAGAGAAATATACGATAACGCGAACAAAAAAGTAACATGTTAAGCAGCGCAGGTAATGCTTCCATTTGTATGCTCGCCGTTGCAAGGGGGGGAAATAAAATTCACGTGAAATTCAAACACAAAACGAATGTACGTAATGTACGTATGCTCGTGCGAGCGCAGGGGTAAAATGTAATACTGACGCGAAGCGGCTCTAATTTGACGCGTGACGTAAGTATTTGAGCGAAATGAGGGAGAAAAAAAATGGCCATTTGTGAGAAAAAACGTGTCTCCTACCGAACAGTGAAGAAATGAACGTGCGACGGCAAACTGCGATGGAAAAAAAAGGGCAGACCTGAGAAATATTTGGGATTCCATTTGCGTAGTTTGTCCTGCATTATTCAAATTAGCTATACATTCGGACGGACGGGGCCGGCACGCGACTTCCGCTTTTTTTTCTCTTTTTTTCCGTGCGTGACGGACACTTGAAATCTTTTACGGGGCCCCTCCTTTTTTCACCTATTTTTTTTTTCCCTACTCTAACAAAATTAAAGTCGGAAATACTTCGCGGTCGGACGATTGTTCCGTACCTTTGAACCCAATTAAAGCATCTGTGTTACTTATTCATTAAAATCTATGTGACGTGTGCTTTCTTCCTGTCTATGCGAATCATACCACTGCTCGTCACGCAAATCGATGTGATAAAAACGTAGGTACACGCGTATTGAAATATGCACGTGGATCGTTCGCACATTTTATTCCTCCACTACATAATTTACGATGGCAGGGCTAATAATAACCAATAATGGCACAAACCATAGCAGCTGCGGTAATAGCGTATGCGCTCTAGTGAGTGTATATGGTTATTAAAAAATTTTATGTACTGTACTTTCCAGGTCGTAAACACAAAGTTGAAGCTCGTCACGATTGAGCTGATCATGTCAGTACAGAAAGAGTGAATACTAAGACGCATGTAAAAAAGAGGCTTCTTACCCTCTCCGTGCCCCATCGACTATTTTACAATTTCATCCGATTGCAGTAGCTCTATTTCTATGATTATGTTTATCTTCCCTGAATATTAGTCTGCTATGAATTGTATGATGATTTATTATACATTACATAATCGGATCTCCATCAGGACTATACCACCTTATCCCCAATCACATATTTTCTCGGTTTTTCTTGTAGTTTTTTTTAAAGCTATTTCGACCCCAATCACATTTAAATTACCAAGATGTGCCATCTACAATAAAATTTGTTGAAAAAATCGGTAATTATGCAAGCACAATATTTATAACGTTTATAAAACTATTGTTAAAAAAGTTCGAAATTTTAAACGGTTGGAAAAATGTATAGATAACCAAGATATGATGTAGATAAAAAAACTAAGAACTATTGTTTCAAACAAAAGCATTTTCGTACTGTGATTTTAATTGATTGACCTAGATTCCTAATAGTTATCTCTTGTAATACTATTGATTTAAAACTTTTTTTTGCTTGAAACTGGGTTCTGAGTCTATTTCATACATTTTAAAAAATTTTATTGAGCTTCAACTTTTTACTTGTGTATTACCTATTTAATTAGCACTCGACTAATTAAAATTCTTTATAACGTTTTTCATTTTCATCCCTAATATTCTTACATGTTATTATTATTTTCAAATTGAAAAGGCCCACCGATTAAAAATTAATTTAAAAGCCAATTTTTATAAGATTAGTATACATACAAGAATTTGGAAACTGATAAGATATTTCGTTGAGGTAATTTTTTGGTCCACCTTAATGAACCTTCTTAAAGTTTAGATTAGCGTTTATTGTTTCTTTATTTCACGCATTTTTTGACCAATCAGTGATCAATTTAGAAATTTTTCACCTAATCTCTTTTTGTTTTCCTTATCGCAGAGCCAGTCCCACCCCCCCCCCCTTTTTGACAACTTTTTTTTGTATATAAGCTTGATGATTCCGAAATATCGATGTCAGATGTAAAAGTACCATACCTATTGTCTCGCTCGAGGACTTACAGAAAAATTCTCATTCCTACTCACCATGAAGAAGTTGATCATTATGATCTTAAGCTTGTATCTTGGCTTAGCTTTATCGGTATGTACCAAAAATATTATTTCCGAAACCAGTTAACGGGTTTAGCAGAATGCGGTTTATAGTTCGAGTCCAATCGACTCTACTACTTTACTTTTGCAGCAGTAATTATAGAAATAATGAGCATTACAATAAAATTAAAATTTTAATAGTTGTTTGAAATTATTTTATACTGACGTGTTGTATTTGCAGAAACCGGCGCTATTTTCACTGGAACAAATGGAATACATATCAAAATTGCAACTTTCTGATAAAGCGAAACGTTGTATGGTATTAGGTGGTGAGTAACGATTCATTTATATTGTTTATTATAGAAAGGCAAGTGTACAAAAAATCCCAAGTATCAAGTAAATTAAGTGAATATTTAAAAAAAAAATTATTTTACTAATGATATTAATATTTTTAATTTTTATTTATTTCATTCATTCTTTCAACTCCACAAAGAAAGTAGTTACTGTACGATCGGCTGCCTGTACTCGGAGATAAAACGAGAAGTAAGAATATTTACTTTCTATTAAAAAAAAAAAAAAATTTTCCGTACGTAAAACCTAATGCATGATTAAATGCTGAACAAACGTGCATTAAGTACTAAATGCTCACTATCATGTATACTGTGTTTATATGGGCATTTTTTTACGAGTATAAATGTCATCACTCAAAACAAGTGAGCGCAATAATTACAAGTAACACATTACCCATAAAACGTATACGTTGCATAGACCACTATTTCTTGACAATGAAATATTTTTAATGCAGATTGGATCAGTTGTGTATAAGGAAATGGTAAGCGAATATTTCGTAAGGACCGCTTTGGAAAATACATACCCTATAGAAGTTGTGACCAAGGCCATAGATGATTGCAACGTCAAAGGTGAGAACTACTCAAATATTTAAATGTTAATAAAATAAAACGTTTTCCATCACAGCCAATGCATAAGAGTCACTTGTGTTTTTGGCCAAGTCTTTATTTAAAATAATTATTTGCGTGAAAATTTTTTTTTTAACGTAAAATGAGCTAAAGAGTTTGACAAGAGTTGAGATTAAATAGAATTTATAGAAATCTTGTTTTACTCTCGAATATGGTTCAGAGATCGATCTCGTTTTGAGCTTGATATTAGTGAATCTAGTCTTGTATTGTAATTTTGCCTTTAATTATTGGTTTATATTTGAACTATTTAAATGGTCGAAAAAGTATTCGAAAAAAAAAAAAAAAAAAGAAAAAAATAAGACGTTTGAATACTATATTATAATAGTTGCAGCATGCTATTAAAAAAGGGATAAGCTGAAAAAAACAAACATAAACTGAAGGGAATTAAGTTGCAAGAACACAACAACATGCATAACTAATATTGTATAAATATTGAGTCAATCCTACGCAACAAGATAGTTAAAGTTAATTTTCAAATGAATTACAATAAATATAATTTGTATAAGTAAATTTAAAAAAAAACTTGAAACCGTCATTATTATAACAGATAAACTTATGAATCTAGGCTAGTCAATTAAAATAACGTTATGTGTATGCTTTTGTATTTGAAAAAATCTCTGACTTCATTTATCGATACCAGATTACTGTTATCTGCATTTTTTTTCGACTGTAGAGCACTATCATTTTAAAATGATACATTAAGATCATTTCTTTCTTATGAGAAAAAGAATATATTTGTTCTTGGAGATCCTCGTAAAGAATCGCAAAACACGGGTGTTTGATGCATAGAATAACATTAACTATAAGACTGTTACTTATTTGTACATGATAGGTCTAATGTCTAATATATTGGTCATATTATGTACGCAAAACTGTAAAATTTTGCACAAAAATCAGTCATTTATTTTAATGTTAGTCCATCATTCAAAAGCTTGATGGTGTGAACCAAACTTGCTTTTTTGGCTAAATTAAAAAAAAAAAAATCCAAATCTTATAAAAAAAATTTGCACCACTTTCATATGAGAAATTTTTTTTTCTCATCACAATTTGCATAACATATCTACTGTATTAAATTTTTATATATTATTTTTTCAGTCGAAGATAAGGTGTGTCAAACTGGAAAAAGTATCGTCTCTTGCTTCTACAAGAACAGAATCAGATTCCCAGCCACAAAATTACTTGTAATGGCATCTGATGAATAATTTTGACTGAAGAATATTTCAAATAAACTTCGTCTGAACTGCATTACTACATGTATTATTAAGATAAATATTGTTAATAAATAAATAAATTTCAATATTTTATTACTTGCATTTTATTTTCTTCATTCAGAATCACTAAAATATTTTTTTTAGAAGCTAAGATAAATGAACTGAAAGGAGATAAAGGCACAGAGATTGGAGGAACCTTACGGAGCAAAAATGTATTACAGCAAGGACTGTTGCTAAAGAAAATGGAAACTATACATCAAAACAGACTATTTGACAAAAAAAAAAGTGCCTGACTGTAAGAACTGTTTTTTCATAATAAAATGATCACAATCAAAAAATATCGATGGATAAAAAAATTTATTTAACGTCAAAAAGTAGAATCTAAAAAACATTTCTCTCTTGCCAACACATGTAATTATGTTCAGTGCTGGAATGTGCGACACATTTATACTTAAAAAGGATACTATTCATGAATGTTCCTATACGTTTTCCCCATACAATTTGCTTTGTGTGCTAAATTTAGAAACTGAAAGAGGGCATAACTCGAATACAAAAGTTAACGTAGCGTTGCACTTATTTCTCCACATATACAAGCCTGCATTGTGGCGTAGTGGAGTCCATGCGCACTCGCTGCCATTAAATAAATAATACTACTACTTATTTCTCTACAATGCACATATCTAAGAGTGCATATTAAGTAGCATGTAAAAAAGAGGACTCTTACCCTCTCCGTGCCTCATCGACTATTTTACATTTTTATACGATTGTAGTAGCTCTATTTCTATGATTATGTCTTATTTTCCACGAATTTTAGTCTGCTATGAATTGTATGATGATTTATTATACATTACATAATCGGATCTCCATCAGAACTATACCACCTTATCCCCAAGCACATATTTTCTCGGTTTTTCTTGTAGTTTTTTTTAAAGCTATTTCGACCCCAATCACATTTAAATTACCAAGATGTGCCATCTACAATAAATTTTTGTGGAAAAATCAGTAACTAAAGAGAGTAAGCCAAATTTCCTTGGTAGTTTTTATCCATAATTCTTATAAGTTTCAAACAACCAACTAATACGATATTTATAAAAATTATAAAATTATTATTAAAAAGATTAAAGTTTTAAATTGTCTGAAAAACGCAGATAGCCAAGTTATGATATTGATAAATGAAGTAAGAACTATTTTTTGAAACAAGAACGTAATGTGCTTCTGATTGATTGACTTAAATTTATTAAAGTTAACTCTCGTGATACCGTTGATTCAAGATTTATTTGTTTAGATTAAAAAAAAATTTTTTTGTTGCAACATATTTTGTAAACTTTTAAAAATCTGTAGACATGCTTAGCATGTAATCAAAGTAACTAATAATGTCATCGACTAACATGATAAAAAATTCAGGTTATAATAAAAAAAAATTAGTTTAAAAGTACACTTTTGAAATACTATTACGTAGGGAACAGACGGGATATTTTATTTAAAAAGGATTTTTGTTTCATACTCAAAAACTTTCTCAATTTAAATTTACATCTCTTGTTTTCATTCATTAAAGAGTATAATTTTTATAATTTTTAATGTGCGCCTCACGCGTGAGGTGGATAGATAATCCGCATCTATTGACATATCAAAGACCATTTCAGAATTTTTGTACCAAATCGCTTTTTGTTTTTTATATCGCAGAGCTAGTCCACTTTCCTCTCTTTGACAACTTTTTTTTCTTTTGTAAGCTGGATGTTTCCGATAGCGGGATGTCGGATATACAAGTGCAGTAATTTTTGTCTCGCTTGAGGACTTACATTAAAATTGTCATTCCTACCCACCATGAAAAAGTTACTCGGAGAAAAAACGAGATGTAAGAATATTTTCTTTCTAGCATAAAAAATTTCCATCCCTCTGTATACAAACTGCTTGCTTTTCATTTAGTACTACATGTTAAATATTATGTACAAAATAGCTAACTTTACATATTTCGTAATAAAAATCATGATGTATAATGTGTTTATACGTGCGAATTCGGTTCATACAATAGCTTAACAAAAGTTTTTCGTTTAAAAATTGTGTCATACATTAATCTAATAAAACGAATCTACGGAATAAAAAAAAATATGAAACGAAAAAAACAAGCGAAGCAATGAGAGCGATGTTTAACGAAAAATTAGGTCAGTACAAAAGCGCGCGTACTGTGTACACACGAAGGTAGGAATCGCGTGCTCTATTAATTTTCATTTGGAGCGCAGTACGGGTAATATTTTTCGCAATTTTTTGGCGAATCCAACGTTTCATAGCTCTTTATCGAGCTACGAGTGGCATTAAGGTATTTTCCGAAAAAAAATCATGTACTGACCATTTCGTTGAGACTTTAACTGCGGATTCTTAAAGGTGATGCACACAAATGGTTAACGATGTAAAGAAGCACCAACCGTGTAAAGCTTCATACCACTCGTAATGCATTAAAATACCTTGAAATTTCAAACATCACGTAATGATGTGATCAATCAAGCAAACGTCCAAAGGAAGCGGTACGAAGGTACACCAAAGCATCCGGAGGAAAAAAAAAACAAGGCTAGTACACGCAGGTGGTAGATAATAACGGCAGGGGGTGGATGGCGATAATTGAAATTCTCGGTGTCAAGCTGCATCGATGAACCACAGCGTGCAAGGAGTAGCCGAGCCCCGGGAGAAGGGGACGAGTCGCGAAATTAGTTCTGCGAATTATACACCGATGACGCGATACTGCACACGTATACAACCAGTGCCCGTATCCGCACCTACCGCTCTCGACATGTACTCGCACGTTTGCCACTTTGTTTACAAAGTTAGGGGAACGGGCTAGGGGTTGTTCCACCTTGCGAAGGGGATGCTCAGCTACCCCGTGTAACAGTTGGCGTTTCACGATGTTTGCGGCAGATCACGTGTACAATAAACACACTCTCCTTATACGCGCGAGGTAAACGCGTGATTTTGGGTTGAGTTCACCTACATACCGATCTGTGTCGCGAAAACCTCCAACGTGTAAAAAACACATTTTTTAAATCGGTATGCTCCCCATGTATAAGTTGTTTTCGCTTAACGGCTATTTCATACAGCGCGCGCTGCAATAATCCGCTAATGAATTTCGCAGTGAACTTTCGAGGGCTCGATCCAGCGGGGAATTACTTGTCAAAGTGCGCCCCGTCGCGTCCTGGTAGCCACAAGTCGAGCTTCTTCCCCGTCCCCACAACCTTCTCGTTCTGTCTTACCGCACGTACGATCTCGGTCTCAAGCGCCTCTCAAGAGTTTTAAAGTGCTCCTCGACGTAGTGCGGGGCTCAACGATCGTCTTTACTCCCAATGATTTTTCTTTGCCAGATAAAAGAGATACCCTGCACGTTGCCTTTATAAATAAAAAAAAAAAAAATCAGTTGGCGGGGATGATTTCATGGTTGCGAGCGAACAATCGAGCATATAGTCATACGTCGACAAAAGCTCGCATTACTCGAGGCGGTGCAAAGGTGGCTGTAGTGGCTGACGCGCGTGTGTGGAGAGGTCGTCGAGTCCAATAATGTCACGAGTTGTGAATGCCGTCTAATAACTCGTTTTCTCCTAAAGCCAGGGGCTGCTTACTTCAAAGTCTCGATGAAAAAAAAGGCCAAAATCTTTGCTGTCTTCGAAAGAGTTTTAAATACGTCAAACGTCTTTTGTAAATTTTCCGGGACTCTGGAAAACTTAATGCCACTACAAATTACTTGAAATTTTACTAAAAATCTTTATCCCCAACTCAAAAAAATGTGCAACTCGCATCGGACTAATTTGAACAATCGATCCAGGGTTTTTTTTTTTTCAATAATTTATTTTCTTATAGCATACAATAGGTCATACAAAAGTAAAAAAGGTTTTTTGTTTTTTTTTTTTGTTTCCAGTGAGTATTTTAATGGCGTGTACATACGCGCATAAACGTGTAATTATATTTTCCCTGTTTTCTCCTCTCTTCACGCAATCACCCTAATTACTTTTATTCGACATCGGCACCCCCATCATCATAGTCATTACAGACCATCCCCCATCCCCCTGGTACACTTGGTCTAATAAAAATCAATATTACTGCACGCACCATCACCCGCTCGCGGGATGAATTCATACGAGCCGGAGGTTCTCAGACCCTCCGTCTTCTCGTACTCGTATTTCCCCAGCTCGTAAATCGACCCACCCCATTCCTCGACGTTACCAGTACCAGCTGCAGATTAAAATAAGCGCACCTTTATTTTCCTTTGCGACGGTAATACCCACTGTACGGCCCTTTTCTTTGGCTGTATTTATTGCACCCCCGTATTGTTCGAGTCTTAACGTCCCCTTTCTCCCCATTCACGGACTCTTTCTCTCTCTTATACTCGTGATTTACGAAGTTACTCATCGTCGCTGGGAAGGCTGTGCTCGGAGCATCGTGGTTCTATTAGAAAAGCATACAAGGCTGTGTTTTCCCTCCACCGAATTCATATACGGTAGAAATGAAAAAAAAAAAAAAAAAAATGATGCCAATTACTCGAGCACCAAGAAATAGAGATACTGCACGCACTAGGCCCACATACGGGGCAAATTACAGTTTTGCAGCGTGCTTCGTACGGGACGCGTTGAGTACCATCGTCGAAGTAGAACGAAGCCAGTATGGTCAGACGGGCGTGGGAGCCCTGTATACACGTACAACTCTCTCCGGAGCTCACGTGCGGAGGCTACATTGTTACAGATATACAAGGATCGTCGTAGGTGTAGGTGTATGTACCTCACGCGCTGCTCTCCTCTCACCCTCATTCCACGCACGATGTGTATCAGTTATGGCAGGCTTTCCATCCCTCGTGCTCGTTTTTCACGCGCCGTTGTTGTTGTTGTAGGTGCGCTGCGTACGGGAAGACGGAACCCGCGTTTCCTCCTCGTAAATACCACGGTGCGACTTCCTATTTTTCTTTTTTCGTCTCTCTCTCTCTCTCTCTCTCTCTCGGTAGGAATCGATGTGAGGTGGATTTTTGCCTGGTGGCGAGTACGGGGTGATTGATGACGTGCCATCGCGTTACTCGTGCATCGAAAATTTTGCCGATAGCTTCGCTCGGTGGAGCGAGGGATTTTTTTTCCCCTCTTGTTTTAGCTGATGGATTTTTTGTTTTGTTTTTTTTTTCATACGATTTTCATGGGTTTTTTTCGTGGATTTATCACGGCGGAAAGCTTCAATTTACAGAGCGAAACCATACATCTCCATCTGCGTGCATTGATTGGATTTGACTTCAAGTATATAAAAAAGACACATGTTTACATAGGATTGGTAAATGAACAACAAAGAACTACAAATGTCCTACACGTGGGTTATTGGTACTTTAATTCGAACAATTGTTTTTTGACTCCGAAAACTCTCATTGTAACATCATAAGCCACGCAAGTACAAACAAGTTGGAAAAAATTTTTCTTCACCAACCACACGTCACTTCGTAGATTCAATGAGTTGCAAAAAAAAAAAGAGATTCGTCGTAAATATTTAGCGCCCCGGAGTCGAACGGTAGAGCTGCGAGTAGCATGTCAGGTTTTACGGGAAGGACAGTTGGAGTCCCGAGGTGTGTTTTATCGAACTCCAGTAAAACCGACGGTCCTGCAAATCTCGGCTGAAGTATCTGTTACCTTGTACGCGCGTAGTTCGCAGCTTGAGCGATCGGAAATCCATTCTGGCTTGTAGCCGCTCGCAAATTAGTTACCGGTAAAGCTCGTAGTACGTGGTAGGCTCGTGTAGCGGGTATGATTTTTTTTATAAATATTTTCAAGTTGTACTGCCTCGCCGAACCATGTCTGGTAATGAAAATCCATCTCGGGTGCCAACGATGCGTGGAATGTTTCATTGGTCTCTTTGTTAATATTACACGCTCCAGCAGTGAGGGATTAATAAATATTGATTCGTCTCGACAGTCACGTGTTTTACGAATATAGCAAAAGAAGTTAAAAAAAAAAAACCATTTAACTTTTACTTTGATTTATTTTTATTTCTTCGGCATCGCTGATGACAATAGGTTAGATACGTTCAATGCACCCTAAACAACAATTTAATTGATTCTCGAGTCATCGATTAAAAATTTTTTTCCTATTGATTTGGTCTGCCGTGTTACTTCTTTCATTGGTTGCAGACATCCAAATGATAAAGCGATGATCGATTGCTGTCCAGTGTACCCACACATATATCGTTGAAGTGTAGCGACAGAGCAGATGTGGTCAATGTCATACAGGTGAGACATTGATTTCTCTTGTGGAAGATGATGAGATGTCCGTTGCTGGTACTCGGTTGTGAGGAATCAATGGTCGAATTTAAATATGCACTTGTATGTGGATATTCACACGTACGACGAATGTTGAATTCAGGAGTAAAAGCCGATGGTCAGTGAGTGCTTCGAATACCTGTTTTATATGTACGGAAGAAAAGGCCATTCGATTGAAAGATACACGAGATGGCCAATCATTTTGTCGAAATTCAGCAAAACCAGAAATGACGTACACATCGCGCATGTACCAGAGAAGTGTAATGCACGATATAGCCGAATAGCTCGATGTATGAATACTGCATTGAATTCCACTACTAATTAAAATTGAGAACGAATGGACGAATTTATATGTATACATATACGTAGCGAATTGATCAAGTGGTGCAGAGTATTTTCCTTTTCTTCACTCGATAGTATCATTTGTCAATATATTATATATGTACTCGGGAGGTTGTTTTGATAGAGGGATTATGAAATACTTGAAAAAAAAAAAAAAGAAATCGTATGAATAAAAGACCACGAGGATACGTCTGGTGTGTATGAGGATGTTTATTTGTCTACTTCTCTGTACAAGTGTAAGCAACGAGCGCTATTTGATATGCGCATCGTCACGTACATTGCAAATGTGAGCCAGGAAGTATAAATATATTTTTGCATCCCGGCTGTTGGTCTGTCGATAGAGGGATACACGGGTTTTTTCCCGTGTATCGAGTGATCGCAAAAACATGCATATTTACAACTTTCATACGTCCAAATCTACTTTTTTAGTTTTGTTTTATTTGAAAGACAGTGTGATGGAAAATACGGGGCGCACATCATCGTGCACCTATGGCATGAATATGCGATGTATGACGTATACGTTTTTTATTTCTCGTTCGCACAT
This sequence comes from Copidosoma floridanum, assembly GCF_036245765.1. Taxonomy (NCBI): domain Eukaryota; kingdom Metazoa; phylum Arthropoda; class Insecta; order Hymenoptera; family Encyrtidae; genus Copidosoma; species Copidosoma floridanum. The sequence goes on from NW_028321890.1 coordinate 36,043,149, forward strand.
CAGGGATGAGAATTTATTTTTGTTTTCTGTTGTTTTTAGAAATGCAGTATAAAAAAGACAAGGTCAAGTAAGCTATATTTTTTTATTTATGTTGTTGCCGAGAATTGCTTAATGTAACAGAAAATTTTTAAATACCCATTAACCCGACATCCTCCGAAGGTGTTTTTTCAAGTAAATCCACATTTAAACTAATATTCTAATAAGAAATGTAAAATTTAATAATAAAATTTTAAACATTAACATTTTTTATCACTGCTGAAGTTGTACGTGATTTCATACACACAAAAAAAATTTTCTTAGATTCAAGATAATAGTTTCTAGAATAGATCCAAGTAAGCAGTCACTTGAAATACGATTATATTTTCTCACGTTGAAAAAAAATTCAGTTCAATCGAAAAAATATTCTTAATGTAAAAAATTATTACTTTATTTTAAGAGAATATTTACCTGGAACTATTATAGTAAACCTTTTTTTTGTTTTGTAAGAAATTTTTTTCTTTACTGAACCCATTTCGTGTTGGCGCACATGACATTTCCAACAAATAATAACGATAAATTTAAGTGAGCTCACTAAAATATTTGAAATTAGGTACAACGGAGTCAATAGTAGGTAAACATATTGTAAAAATTCAACTCTAAGGTAAACATGTTATTTATTTTTTTTTTTTCATAGAAAAAAGTTTAGTTACACAATAACTTTTTTTTTTTGCCATGCAACCAACAATAATAATAATAATATTGAAAATCTAAAGTGCAAAACCAAGTCTTGGAATAAGCAATCATTAAGCCGTTTCACGGATCGTATCCTCCAAAAGAGCGACGAAATTCAATCGCGACCAGCATAAAAAGCACCAACGGTACAAGTGGCCCATTGTGCACACAATAAGTATATACACCGCGGTAACAATTAAAGCTTTCACAAGTGCAGCGAGCGAATTTCGAAACGATTAACAGCTCGCGAGTGTGCGCTGTGGGTACTATACGCGTCCGTGAAAAGAGGAGGTTCTATATGTTGTACACGGCCAAGCGCATAGGTTTAGCTCCTCGTGCGAGGGCTTTAGAACTGTTTAGCATCGATTAGCGCCAATTACACGCTCCTGAGTCTAATCTGCTCTCGCGAGTGCCTCTTCACCGTTTGAGTGCCTGACCCACTTGCATTACACGTTCTTCGAGTCGCTTCATCAACTTTCCCTCATGTGACTACTATCGTTACGTTAATTACGCTCTTTTCCTCCTGTATGATGATCTTCTTGGGGATTCTTTTTTTTTTTTTACAGATAAAACGCTGAACGTATTACTAATAATGTTACGTTTACCATCGATTATCAATGAGAAACAACTAGTTTTATACTTGTTCTAATTAGTATCGTTAATATTATTATTTATTTTTTTTAGTACATGTTTTTTAAATACATTTAGATAGTTAAAATATAGATTAGACGATAAATTCCAAAATTTAATCGTAAATATTGTAAGTAGTTTAAAATATCTTTAGATTAAGAAGAAAATTTTATTATAAAACTATTACGGAGAATTCGTAATCGATATTATGTTTTGGAATTCGTAAAATAGTTAAGTAATTATTGTATAGATGTAAAAAACAAGCTATAAAATGTATTTATCAATGCTGTCATGAAAATTGAATGTATAATAGGTGTTTGGACTAACACAATATCGGGATTAGCAAAGGTCAAAAATGAATAGAATATTCTTTAATGACATCAATTTGAAGTCCTTTTTTTATTGATTGTAGACACAAAATATCCAAAGACAGCGCATGAAAAGCTTCACCACTCGATAAGTAAAGTATATATATCTCACTAAAAAGACTACACCTTAAGTGCATCATTGGTATTACCATCATCTTTTCGTAATACTCTTCTACATTAAATCGTCTCCCGTACCTACTCTACTTTCTAAAACGCTTAATATATAATTTATCACTGAAGAGGATAATACAATTGAGTAATCGAGATAAAAATAATGAGTTTTACTAAAAACTTAAGCTTTGCCAAATGTTTATTGTAGTACTAATGAAATACCGACAGGCCTAGTTGTGCATAAATATATTTTTCCGACTAAACTTATCAATGTTTTTTTTTTTTTTCTATATATATTCTTGCAATTAATTTTTATCTTACGTATGAAAAAAAAGAGTATAATACAACAACTCTGAACAATCAATCATAGCTCTTCACGATCGATACAACGTACTGTGTAATTTTACGCGTGCGGTAGTACGTCCAGAGGCAGTATCCCGTTCGCATGGATCGATCGACCCAAATTATTACACGAAATCCTCATTGCGCATCAACTAGGAACGTACAAAAAAAAAAAAAAAAAAAAAAAAAAAAACTACACACTCGTACTGAAAACCTTCCACGCTTCATTTCAATACACGTGGGGGAAACCGAGTGTAGGCAGAGCTTCGTTTTAATTGGGTATCGTTTGTATTCGCGCAACAAACGCTTGCGTATTCAGCAACTGAGGTAAAAGGTCGTGGAGAAGGAAAAAAAATGAAAAAGAGCAAGTTAGTAGAGACGAAAGGACAAAAGAAACGGAAGGAGAGCTGTGGTACCTGTACTCCCCCTCTCTGGTTGGTCTCGCTCTTTGTCACTCGATTAGCGGGAGAAAAGGCCTGCCTTTCCTATATAGTGTTCGGTACACGGTCTTGCTTATAGATAACAGACGACGAAAAGCTGGCGGTGTTGCAGAAGGTAGAGAGAGATTATTTTTTCGTTTTGCGCTATTGTTTGATATACACGAGGAAAGATACACGCCTAAAAAAAGGAAGCGGTGCACGCAGCTTGACGAACAAGAAATGTTTGTTTAAGGTAAGTATCAGCCGCACGGTGGGGATCTATTGTCTCGGCGACGACTAGTTTCACGCAAACTCATATCGCGTATACGTGAAGTTTGTGTGGACTCATCACCGCGCGTCTAACGTGTACGGGGAAACGTACATGGTATAGGTATATCACACGCTCGCAAGTGACATACCATACATACACACACGCGTTGCTATGTACATATATTATGTATGTTCACGGGAGAAGAAAGACAAGAGCACAATATATTATGCAATGTATGTTTATCTATTTTGCGTTTGTCTTTGCAATGAGAGTTTGTAATTTTCGAGATGATCAACGAAAATACTGACCAAGAGTTTCACTTGAAAAACTTTACATACGTGTATGGAAATGGAAAATTAATTGTACGGTGTGCCTTGGGACTGATTACTGTATGGTATATCGATTTCCATCAAGTAAAGCTGTTTTGTACAGTCTCTGTAGTTGGTATGGATAATTGCTGTGGATGTTTTTCATGAAAATTGTGTCCACAACAGAGTTAGAAGATAAAAGTTTGAACGAAGCAATGGTTTATGAAAAATAAGCTTTACCGTCTCACGTGAACTGGAAATATTTAAGTTTACTCGTACTTTGATAAATATATACATGTTCTTCGGTAAAGGTCAACTCATCGATTCAAATTATTTATTCGAAATATCAGATATCGTAAAATATTGAGCTTCTCGCTGATTACATACGCTATTCGTATCTCACGTGCAAAACTTACGTAGAAGAATTACTTACAGTAGAATGAACCCACATGTCATATTTGTGATTAGTATCTAAGATACCCAAAATTAAAATTAAATCATGTCACAATTTGTGTACGATGGGGCTGTTAATTAATGTTGACTTTCATAGAATCTTTACTCTGATCTGTTTTTCACAGTGTACAAGAAAAATTACGAATGATTAATTAAATATTTTAGAGTCAAATTTAAAATGAATTTAATTTGTAATTGTACTTTTGAGGAAATCAATTGATAATAAAAGAAACTTTTTTTGCGGCTAATGCGCATAGAAAGTAAGGCTCGGAGTGCGTGCACAGACAATTCAAATTTTTTCAACAATGGTATTTCTTGGTGAGGGCAGCGGTATGTAACATACATATCAGTACTTTATAAGAAAATTAAAAAATAGTAGTTAAAAACGGTATCTTTTAAATATTGTACAAAAAAAATATATTTTATGGAAAATTACATGTATACAATATGATTAATTTTTTTTAATGATAGAGCATTAAATAATTTTTAAGTAGAACTTAAAAAAATTAAAAAAAAAGATACTGTCTTATGATAATATACAATGAATAACAACGTGTACATGCAAATCAAAAATCATTGTTAATAACAACGTTGTAACACATTTTGAATTAAAAATACAAAAATATGGACCACTGATGATCATTTACAATTAAAATATTTAAATAATTACATTTCCATCGCATTGTCTTTAACCAAAATTGGCAAAATTAGTTCTTCTAAAACCATGTGCGACGCTTCCAGCGCTATTCTTACAGACAACTCATGCCACACCTTCCCATATAATCCTTTCAGAGCTTCGACTGAGCTTTCCAGCTTTGTGACTTGACTGTTAAATTTTTCATCGTCTATTCTACACACAAGTGGGTGCAATAAACACTGTTTTATTTCTGCCTTGAGATTTCCAGGATTCAAAATTATGTCGATGGTTTCAATTTTCTGAGCAGAATCGATAAATATTATTATTAATAAATATTGTGAATAATGTTTTTTTGCTATATTTACTAAAAATATCTTACTTCCTTGACAGTTTCAATAGAAAGGTTTAATGAATCCAAACCCTGATTAACTTGGTACTCGACAATTGACTTAAATTCAGCAGTTATCTTTTTTATCTGTGAATCTACGTCTTTCCAAGAATCACCCAATTTGCTCACTTTTTTTTTGTCCGACAATTTTTTCTTTATCATATATATATATATTTTTTTTAGTTTACTATTTTTTCTTCATAAATTACGTTTCTTAATATGCATGAAAAAAAAAATAAATAAATAAATAAATAATATACCAACCAATATAAGTTTTATTAATTCATTCTCGTTCATGACTTCAATTGACAGTTCAGTTACATTACCAGTGCTCATTTTGTACAGATTTATTGTATCACATCCTATTTTATTTGTTTTTGCATATAATTCTGCTGTTCGAGAAATCAAATCTGCTGCCTTTTGCTTCATATTTTGTTCGTAATTATTCAACTTCAATATTGTACACAAAATAATTAAAAAAAAAAAGAAATATTAGTTTTGAAGGACATGTGTGTTTATTTTCATTCTAATGGATAACTGTATCGTGTCCCCTCGTACTTACCGGAGCCAACGCCTGCACAGTCGCAAGTACACCAAATAGGAAAAATATGGATTTCATTTTCACGAATCAAACGTCCACACTTTGACCCCACGGAGTAAGGACTGCCTAAAATCATCGAGTGTGACTAACTTATATTCCCAGTCATCTTCTGCGCGTATCGTGGATACACACACTAGTTACATCTGGGAGTCAGGCAAACAGTGTTTTTTGGCCACCTGCGAGTGACGGCTCCACGTATAGGAAAATTCTCGGTCGTTCATTGTCATTCAAAAACTTATCATTCACGCTGCCATTGGGTATTTGATTGTAATGATTTTTTTTTATCGTTTCAATCTTTTTTGTAAAACTATGAGTATCACGTGTGGAAAGCACCTACGCGATCAACTTTGGCTTATCTATAAACTATACGATACCTCGCGACACACTTTTTGATGTTGCTTCAGCTTGATTAAGTAAATATCGGTGAGCTAAATTCCTTGTCGATTCAACGATCTTTGAAAATTGATAAATGCCAAGTGATAAATGGGTCATTAACCCTTTTGTGCTTCTGTTTTATGAAATGAATTTTAAATGTAACGGAAAAAAGCTTTGGTAAAATTACAGATTTTTTCAAGACTATCAGCTTCTACAATATTTTGAAATATTATGTTTATTTAATTTTAATAAAAAATGAGTGAAAGATGAAATGATAAATTTCATTTGCACAAACAAATACAACGACACAGTTACTAAAGAAAATAAAACTTTTTTACCATAAATTTAAAATTACTTATGCATCGGTGACAATCATGGGCAATTTGCGTGTCATGATTTTTCCAACAGAGCAACAAAGCCAAGCATAATCACAATAGTTTCCAATCATTGCTAATTTGTTGTTAATTTTTAAATCCACTGCTTGAAATCACAATTAATTTTTCGTGTTTCATAAATCGCAAAAAGAGAATAACAATTCAAAATCTAATTCGATTGAACACACCAGATCTTGTATTATTTTGTCACATAACTAACGAGTTTGGATTCATCGACCCAAATCTAGTGACCATATCCATTAAAGAA